>NC_053199.1:10612894-10919342 GCF_905163445.1 Pararge aegeria | reverse complement strand
TAACAAACTCCCACTGCTGAACAGATTCCCCTCTCGTAAGAGAAAAAAACTTAGAGTTTTGACCTACCTTGCTCCTCCAATAGCCTTATTTTAGCAGTATATATAGCGAGTCACTCGTTTTGAGAACGCTAATTTCAAGTTCCGGCTATGTCTTTGTCAGAAAACCTACAGTTTTAAAATGTATTGTTAAAAATTTAATGATGGTCTTAAGCTAAACATGATGGTGAAGTGATCACTAGGTCAAAGAGCCAGTTTCTAAAGCAGTGAGAAAATCTACGACTCGGTCGAGTCTGATAGTAAAATTATTACAAATAAAGAGAAGATGTTATAATACAGTTTACAATAAAAGTCCTTTCATCCGATTTAAATGAGGCCAAGTTAAAATTTCCTACTTAAAAATTAAAAAGACTTATCCGGATTCAGATTTATAGAGTTAAGTAGCCGAAAAAGTACTCGTACGACTCATGAAAGCTTTAAAATAAATCAATAAGCGCTACCTCGGTAAAGTGCTTTAAGTGCAAAATTCTACTATTTATTTTGTAGACGCTGAAAACATGGAATCGAATTATATTTTTATTTTAAACTGGAACAGGCTTCTGCAGGGCAGCTGAAATTGAAATCCCACGGGAATATTGGAAGCGAACACTGGACGTATCATCTCAAAATAAATAATTCCTGCACTGGAACCGTTTTAACGACGAAGCACTCGAAATTGCACCGTTCGATTAATTTGTATGGAAGGCAAAGGTAAATTGCCTCCAGTGCACATTGTATGATACAAGCTTTGCTCCGCTATTTCACCTATAAAGCTTTTTCAATAATCATCATCACTTTACCGGCCCACTACAGAGCACGTTTCACCTCTCAGTATGAAAAGGGTTTAGGCATTAGTCCACCACGCTGGCCAAGTGTGCGGATCGGTAGCCTTCACACGCCTTCGAGAATATTATAGAGAACTCTCATGCAAGCAGGTTTCCTCGCGATGTTAATTGCAAATTAAAAACGCACATAACTCCGAAAAGGTGCGTGTCGGAGATCAAACTCGGTCCCTCCGAAAGGGAAGCAGAAGCTTTCAATAAATAGGCTAAAATAAATTTTCACTAGTTCTCAACATCAAAGACAAAGTCAAATATTTCTTTATTCAAATAGGCACATAGATGGCACTTTTGATGCGTACATTACCTGTAAAATATGACATAGGAGTGATTTGATAGCGATAAATAAATTCGTCAACTTAAAACTAAAGCTAACGAGGGCTCCAAACGCGCCCTGGTCCAAAAGAAGCCCACAACAAACTTAGCCGGTTGTTATTTTTTTTTTCGTTATCACCATCTCACATTGTCATTTAAAAACTATTAAAGAAGCAACCTGGTTAGAGCAATAACGTAGTCCTTAATACTATAATCGGACTTTACTATAAGCTTACGTTTAATACAAACATTGAACTTTTTCAGAGACATCTCCAAGATATCATCAACTGGTAATTTATTGTAAAATAGTATACAATTTCCTTTAAATTCTTTAAAATAATTGTTTTATAAATATAACCTAAAATAAACTATTTAAAACTAAAAAAAATCTAAAACGTCCTCGAAACCACCGCAGCGAGGTACAGTTCCTAAGATGCTGGCAGCATTGCCCCTTTGGATGGCCAAACTTATTCGTTGGCCAAGGTAACTGCCCGCTCTAGGATCACCGGTAGACTCGATAACTCTTTTCGATAATTCTTTGAAAAGGGCTCTTGCCTCCGGACCCCACGGTCCCAAACTCTCTACTCCAAAAGGCACAAAAATGAAGCTGCTATCCAGGTTTTCATATTTACGCCTCTTGGCCTACTCGGCACTGGTAGCAGCCGCACCCATAATTGACGAGGTGAACTGGATGTATGATGCAGCTAGTGTATCAACACAAGTTGCATCCCACAGAAGTGACCTTCCAAGCCTCCAAGGTATGAGCGTCATACCATCAGGTCTCTTGCCATCGCTCCGCGCCAAACCAATAGGTTCTAATAATTAATTTATTAATTAATTTCCTTTAAATGAATTACTTATTTTATGTAGTCTAGCCATTGCAGTCACATTTTCTCTTAAATTTAGATAGGTATATTTTTGTGAACATACATTAAATTTTCAAATATGTAATGGCTAAAAACTGCCATTATATTAACATCTTTAAATTTATCTCTCATCATATAAAACCATTACAGGCCCACTACAGGGCACCGGTCTCTTCCCACAATGAGAAAGGATTACGCCGTAGTCAACCACGCTGGCCCAGTGTGAACTGTTGGACAGTTCGGATTGGTGGACACTGGTTCTAACAGGCATTAAAAAATAATTATTAACTACATGAAGTTTTTTGACGATGATCACGTCATTTTTATTAAATTGTCTACCTAAATACCCCCCTAAAATTACCCCAAATTGGTATATCATTAATTAGTAACTGTTGCCCGCGTTCTTCGTCCGCATTTCGGTTTTTCACAAATCCCGTGGGAACCATTTTTTCCAGGGATAAAAAGTAGCCTATGTTACACTCCTTTAACTTACTCTATGCCAAAAATTAAGTTGACTGGTGGCATAGTCAGGGCACTAAGCAAGGACAAAAAACAAACAAACACTTTCACATTAGTAATATTAGTCTGGATTGGTAATTAGATATCTACTCAAGCAATAAACCCGAGAAGCACCCCAAATACGAAAAAAATATACAGCACAGCACCAAAAACATTTTATTGCGCCTCATCAATATTCCCGCGTATCTCTCAAGAGTGGATATTATATTCTATTTACTTCATAAAAAAAACTATTACATTTTTCGCAACAAAAAATTGTTAACCATTACATATAACGACCATCATCCGTTCAATGGACCCCATACAAGATATTAGCGCAATAAACTGCCAAGTGTATCAGAACGGCGTCCAATATTCGGGCAGTATACAGATATTATCGGTCGACCGTTATTAGGCGGGCGGGAGCAAATCATATCGTACGTGCACACTGCTTAGATTACTCCCACGATAGTTATTGGAGACGAGCCTGATCTTATTACGAGTAGAGATGAGTTTATTTCGTAGTTTTATGACAAAACTGACTTATATAACCGGTATATATGGAAACACAAAATATTCTGTAGCAGTGTAGTAGCTTTGCGTGAAAGAGATTGCCCGTTGCCCGGTAAAGCAAGGTATATTTTCATAAATATATTTATATGCACCACCTACCTTTCGTCTTGAGCTGTGTTTTACGCCATCGGTTGCCTGGAAGAGATCGCAATGTAGCGATAAGGCCGCCAAATTGTATACCTAATTTAATATTTTTTCTTGTTTTTTTTTGTTATGTACAGTTAAAGAGTACCCATTCATTCATTCATTTTCGAGCACTACCATTTTTATAGTATTAATTGACGCACAAAATAGTTAGCCCACGGTATGGTAAGTGGAAATCCATCAAAGTCAAAAATATCTTTATTCAAGTAGGCTCGTAGGTGGCACTTTTAATGCGTACCATATGCGTACATGAGAATTACACGGTAGTGAGATGATGGCGGTAAACATATTCGTAAACTTAAAACTAAAGCTACGAGGGTTCCAAGCGCGTCCTGGTCTAAGAAGAAGCCCACAACAAAATTTGACGGGTAAATCGCCACTTTGCAGGGCATACAAGGAGCACGTTGTGAAAAGTGTCGCTCTGTGTCCATCAATCTTAGGCGTCGATTTTAAGCCTCATGCGCATGTAATTATAACCTGGCAACACACCGGCAACCACGGACAGCGACATAGAAATGTTGCTTGGCGGCAGAACTTCCCCAAACGAGCTTTTAAGTTCGTTGTGACAAAACAACCGAAGCAGCTTCGAAAATGGATAATATTGGGGAGACAGCAGTCGAACAATCATTTCGAAATGAAAAATTCCGAACATTTCAAATATTGGAAAGCGTTCAAAACGTCACATCACTCGTCGAAATTGCATCTGCTCCCTACTTTGTATTCAAGAACACTTCAAGGCATATTTGTTCATAGCGCTTCTGAAAACCGTTCCTTCGTTGTTATTATACATTCCCAAATGTTCAATTACAGAAAAAAAAAACAATTCTTACATTCACGGTCTGTATATAAATGTCCTTGAAGTAGAGAAAGGTGCTTACGTGTAAAGTTTATTTTACCTGTCTTTTAATATAAACATGTATCTTCTCTTTTTGTATGTAACGTAGTGTTAAGTTTATTTTCACTCTAAATAAAATCTCTTTTTATTTTGTTTGTATTTTATTTTATCGCACTCTTTAACATATTTAACACTAAAAAGTAATGAAAAGATTATTTACATTATCAGAAAAATTAAGTGTGGTAACATGTTTAACAGCAATAAATATTTTAATTTATTGCCAAATTGTTTTACAAACCGAGGGGCCGAGATCGAATCCCAACACGCACCTCTGACTTTATGTGCGTTTTAAGTAATTAAAATATCACTTATTTCTATGGTCCAGGAAAGCATCGTGAGGATACCTGCATGCCTGAGAATTCTCCATGTTCTCTAAAGCGTGTGAAGCCCACCAATCTGCAATAGGCCAGCGTGGTGGACACCACCACTAAACCCTACTCATTGTAAGAGGAGACCCGTGCCATGTAGTGGACCTTTATTGGGTTAATATGATGATTTTGTGTGTGCAATAAAGAATTCAAATATCAAACAATAAATTCTGTTATTCATGATTGGTCCGCATGACTTTGACATTGATTTCTACCACGCCACTGCTTTTCTTTTGCATTTAGGAATCCAAATGTCCAATCACTAAAACTGATATTACAACCGCATGACGTCACGTTTCAAGAACACTGGAGAATTGCATAATTTCCTTGTTGTTGGGCGGTTGGGTTCTAATCCTCCATGGGTAACACGCTGTTTTATGATATAAGCGTACAATTTGAAATTTTGTGACAATTTGGTTTGACAAATGTCCATTTTAATTTGATGGATGCCTTGTTACTTAATGAGTAGTGTAACGACACCAATCTTGCCGTGGAGATCCTTAAACTTCACTCTGGACCGTTTAGACCGCGAATTTCGATTGGATGTTCCACCGATGTAAAACGGACAAGTTCTACTCAGATGTTATGCACTGGTCTAGACAACAAGCAGATACTTACCAGTCGTACCGAGGCGATCCAGGCTGAGATCTGTTTGGTCTTATTTCGATGGTATGGGAGACAAGGCAGCACGTGGCAACGCTGCCTGGAGAATCTGCTGAACAACTTCACAGGGGCGAATCAACTTGAATTATGTTGTTTAACACGATAGCGGTAATAATAATAGAAGATCAAATACTAGTCGTTTTCGAATTATAGGCAGCAACATTGGAACTATTATCGGCTGGGGCCAATAAGCATTCGTGTACTTGGCTCGGTAAGCGAGCACTGCCATTGGATATACCAGATTACGAATAAGATCGATATTATACGAATAGAAAGGAAGTAATTTGAATGATTAATAAACGTTGAATATATACGCGGAGCTTACTAGTAGTGTTGGTACGTAATTAAAACGGCCTGAGTCTGTATGCCTTTCGCATTTGATTTACGCTGTACTGCCTTCTTAACAAGACTCTCTTATTCTTTGTTCATTGCCAATTTCTCAACTCCGAGCTGTACTTGGATTTTTTAACAGAAAACTGCAACACCTAGTAAATACTGACTCAAACTGTGAATGATAAACATGGCATTGTTATCTTTAGTTGAGTGTACCAACCACTGGACAACCGTGGTAGTTCTTGGCAGTACTTGCTTTAAATTCACGAAACATATACCTAAACACAGATTGCATGCTACAAACATATTTTTCAATTGTATACTGTGGTTTTAATGTAAGTTTTCATGTTAAGTAACGTCACATCCACTGTCATTTTATATGGAGGATAATACGTCAAAATTTTAAAGATTTACATCTTCTTTAAATTTTGTAAAAATTAATCACACTGATATTTCTCGAGTTTTATACAACTTTTATATCACTGCAACTTGCGTTTTTCCTGTGCGATCATCTTATATGAAATCAAAAAACAATTTATCGCACAACCCTGTAAGATTCTTTCCTCCGACAGATTTAGCGTATAAATCTTCACGACACGGAAAAAGCCCGTTGGCTGCGTACGTACTTATCTTTTACTCTTTTATTTTATCCCCGAGTTATTTGTATGACCCAGTATTAAGGAGAAAGAACAATTGAGGTGAAAAAGTTTAGTTGAAAACTCCTCGTGTTATTTCACACGATTTATCGATGGCGAAATTATTTTTACCTCTCTCCATGGAAGTTCTGTTTTATAGATCACATGTACACTGTGATGTGAAAATATTTAACTGTAGATACCCGTAGTACGAGATCGTACTTCTTGTTATAAAGCACTATATTCAACTCAGTTTAAAAAGAGCTCTCAATTCTGTGCGTTATGTAAATGAGGGGTCCTAGGACAAAAAATTGTTTCGCTGTATGTTCGATTGAACGCTCTAATCTCTGGAATTAACATACGGATTTTAAAACATTTTTTTTAAATTTTATACAGCCTAATTGTAGAGAATGGTTCTAGGCTATTTAATAACAGTTTAAAACAATTTTGTTATCATATTTGTATATAATATATATTTTTTAAATACGTTGTTCCGATACTCGAAAACCCATGACGTCTGCAATTTCATAGTAAGGGTTACGCTTTTAAAATTTTACATTTTAATTGGGTCATGTCGGGAAAGTTCTTTTGCGTTGTTTTCTAAAATTTCGGCAGTTTCACATCCTCGGTATTGTCTCCAATTTTATACGCTAAAACTAACCTGGACTGAAAAAGATCATAAAATTAAAGATAACCTTAATTTGTATTTTACGTAAATCAATCAAACATAGACAATCTCACCTGCTGGTAAGTGATGTTGCAGTCTAAGATGGAAGCGGGCTAGCCTGTTAGGGAGTAGGTATGGCAGTTTTATTGAACGCATACCCCTAATCGGTTTCTATATAACGTTGTACTGCAATGACAAGTCTGTCGGTAGGGTCGTAACTAGCCACGGCAGAAACCTTTCGCCAGACACGACCAGAGAAAATTTGCTAATTATACCTGTCAGGGATCGAACCCGGGACCTTCAATTTTAAACCTCAGCGCTCACCACAACGCCTGCGAGGTCTTTAAAACGAACTTACTTTCTAAGCACATGTAGATTCTCATGTGTAGCAAAATCTCGAATGGTGATTAAAAGTTAATAGCTGAAGACGTAAACACGCGTCTTGAGGCGCCATCTTTAAAATATCCCTGGCTTATAATAATGAGAAAATCGATGACAAGATTCAGCTCCAGTTAAAACGCTAAGAAATATCATTATCATCTTTGTTATCAATTGCCATCCCACTATAGGGTACGGGTCTTCTCTCAGAATGAGAAGGGCTAAGGTCGTCGTCCACAAAGCTGCCCAATTATTGCAGATTAATTACTGCAGATTAAGACTTCACACGATTTGAACATTTGTGATCATTATATAGAACTGTTAGGCATGCAGGTTTCCTCACAGTGCTCCTTCACCGTTAAATTAAGTTATATTTGGTTGCTTAAAACGCAAAAAAATCTCTAAAAACTTATAGGTGTGTGGCGCGAATTCAATTCGGCCCACCTGAAATACGAAAGTCCTAATAACTGGCTATCACCGCTGTAAGACGCTATTGTATAGATACTCGTAAATAGATGCTTTTGATATTTAGCTGTGCGAGGCCGGAAGTTAAATCTTCATATGGTGTATAATAAATTCGCATTTGCCATCTCAAGTGTTATAAATTACTGTTATACATCTTCGCAGATAACGGATCCGTCCGTGACTCTTCCACTTTGGAATAATAACATTGTTTGACGACCTTCCTACTCTCTACCTCAACGTCATGATTAGTCACCCAGCAATAATTATCGCAGGTTATTTTTATGATAAGTTATTGCTTGACTGTTCTAATGTGATGTTAAGTTGCCATGTGGTCTTAAAAATAATAATTAATCGAAAGGCATTTCTACTTGTAACAGATGTTTTTGGAATTTTTGAGAAGCATTAGAAGAGCTGCGTAGCACCGTAGCAAGCTTGTAGCCGTAGTATGTAGCCCAAATGTTGTGCCGTAGGCCACGTTATAAACATGTTGACGGGATCTCGGTAATGTACCAACTTCTAGATTTAATTGATCAAAAATGACAACGAGACTCATCGACCACGATGTCATAGTAAATCCAAGATTCAGAACATAGTTAAGTCGCCTGCCCACTATCGAGTGTGCTCCAAGATATATTTCTGAAACTAAACTGAGGAATTATTCAATTTAATTTCAGCCAACCTAATAATTCGGGACATAAGTATTTTGCAGTGAGTTCCAAATACCACGGGCTTGGGCCTCGGCAACTCGTTTGATGTCATCTGTCCACCTCGTCGGGGACCTTGTGATCTCAACGTCACAAGATACTGGAATGGCTACCTATTCTACCATCATGATGGATTCGTTCACCGTTAAAGCATGTGATATTGTAATATATTGTGATATTGGAAACCTGTTATTAGTTTTAAGGCAACCAATTTGTTAACTATTTAGTATTTACAACTGTTGGTTTTCCAATTAAAGAAAAATAAATAAATAAAATGCATTAATATTGTTAAATTGAAAACGCACATAACTCCAAAAAATTATAGATGCGTGTCGGGGAGCGAAATTAGTCCCCGCGGACGGGAAGCCCGAGTCTTACATACTAAGCTATGACCGCTTAATGTCAACCGTCAACTCATGTCAAGACGTTAGCATTTTCAATATAACACGTCTTGTATAAAACTATTTGCCATGTATTTGTAGTTTAAACTAAAGTTTACATGAAGGAACGAAACATGATAGGACAAAACAGGACGTTGACGGGATAATTTATCTTTGTCTGTCTTAACTCTTATGAGTATTGTATACTCTCAATAGTAATGTTTGTGAGAACGAGTGTTAGGGTCACAGTCACGGTAGGTACTTAAAGTAAGA
Organism: Pararge aegeria; assembly: GCF_905163445.1. Taxonomy (NCBI): domain Eukaryota; kingdom Metazoa; phylum Arthropoda; class Insecta; order Lepidoptera; family Nymphalidae; genus Pararge; species Pararge aegeria. The sequence goes on along the minus strand of NC_053199.1, from coordinate 10,910,310 downwards.
AAATACTTCCACGAATTTCCACAACTAATACCTTCAACGGCTTGCCACCTGTCACACGCCTCTTCGTAGTTGAAAGACGAGGATAAGAAGCTTACCGTTTGCTATATTCTAAATATTTTACAAAATTTATGGAGCAAGTAACAATAGAGCAATCTGAAAAAAATATTATAGTTTTGTTTATATTGAGGGGTTAAAATTCGAATTCTTAACTGAGAAGTATAAATAAAGTAACCAGCCCACTAAAAGCTAAAAACCTGACTGTCTTTTTGTCTGTCCGCCCGGCCGTCTGTCCGTCCGTCCAGGCTGTTTCTCATGCACCATGAGTTAAACAGTTCAAATTTTTACAGGTAGAATAAATGCCAAAAAAACTGAATAATGGTATGGAACGCTTCGTGCTCGATTCCGACTTGCACTTGGCCTGTTTTTAAAGTCTTTCGATAAGCAATACTTTTTTTTTAACTGCCTTTTGATATTGAGTTGAGCATGACTTTAAAGTAATAGGATTTTTCTTCTAAAAATTCTTAATACCAGCCCGGAAAATGGCGGTGTTCACGGCCGTACCTAAGATAACATTCTAATATAGACATTATACTACCCAACTATATAATAGGTAGGTGTCATATTCTAATGGCAAAAAGTGCATGGGCCCATTCGAATACTCTGGAAGGAGTTAAATTTCGCCTGGCGTCCTAGTTTTAATATGTAATTCAATTTCCCGCTCTCAACGTCTGTAATATAAATAAGGAATACGCTATGACTACCGTTCCACAGTTAAATACCTTACGGGCCATCCAGTTTATATTTAACCAGCTGTTGCCCGCGACTTCGTCTGCGTTTGATTTTGTGTGTGGCATTCAATTTAGTTGTAGCTCTAAAAAAATTAAAGTATTCAGTATAGCAAAGTCTTAAATGAGGGGTTCGCTGAGGAGTTCTGTCCTCTATCTCCAACCACATTCATCAGATCTACACAAAGTTTGGGCAAAATGAAACAAATATTATAACTTCTATAGTACAAAAATGATTATTTAAATCGGTTATAATTTGTCGGAGTTATGGTGTAAAATCGTCAAACACTTTCATCCCCTGTCCCAAAGGAACCGAACTTAATGTATGTCGGGATAAAAAGTATTCTATATTACTTCTAACACTTCCAAGAATATGTGTACAAAGTTGCATGAGGATCGATTAAGCAGTTTTTGCGTGAAAGCGTAACAAACAAACAAACATTGACATTTATAATATTAGTAGGGATAGGGATAGAGATAGAGATAGGGAAGTAGGGATGTTGATTACAAATTTATGAAACCTCGTCCCGCGGATGTTATACGAGGCGACTAAGGGAATATAACTTAGAACGGGCAGCAGAGTCCTCCGATCACCAATCCGTCAGCCCAGCATGGTGATTATGGGAAAACCCTGCCGCTGGGAGAGGTCTTTAGTCTAGCCGTCGACTGATATAGGCTTCGAAAATGACAATTTTATGAATAAGTTAGGTATAATTACTATTCGCGGACGGTTCGTCTGAGAGACCTACGCAAAATCGATGCACTCAAAATCTGATGTAACTGTGTGATGAACATAAAAAATAAATCATCCTCAATCTATGAACCTTCCTGAACACAGGCCTTCTCTCTCATAGAAAAGAGGGTTTTGGAGCAGACCTGCCAAGCTGCTCCAATGAGGGTTTGTGAGCCTAAGCCATTATATATATCCATATTCATATCCAGCATATCGGAATAGCCATATACCATACCATAGCCATATCGGAAGCAAGTACTTATCGTAATACTTAACGCTCTTCAGACTGTCACTTTATTTATTTAGTGGTATGGCATTTGTCACTGATAATTTTGAACGAACCAATAACTAACAATTTTTAGTAGTAGTAAAGCTTTTTGTTAAATAAAGGTAGTAACAGCAAAAATAGTACATTAAGTAACATTAGTATGGAAATAAGGTAGTCTTAAATTATCCCGAGGTTTCCACTCAAAGAGTGTAAACCCCAGCTGTAGGGAGATCATCAAATTAGAAACGAGATTGGAAAGAATCTCTTGTGGAATAGTTTCTTCAAAGAGACCACTTTACAAGTTTGTACTCGCATTCATCGCCATAATCTATGATAGTTACAAGTCGCTCGAAGCATCATTATCTACCACAGACAACACTTTAGAGTAGCAGCATTATAGTTGAAGATAATTTATTTCGGCGAGAGAAACGGAGTATACTGTTCTCCTTGTCGGGTTTGTGGTACTGAAAAGATTCTATCCATTTTCTACTTGTACTATTCTATCCATTTTTTACAACTACTTTCTACGTCCATATTCTAAAGCATTACTAAATAGCATTAGCAAATAAGAAGGCTCAAAGTTACTCAGCGGGCGGTGGAGAGAGCTATGGTAGCAGTATCCAACGTGATCAAATCGGAAAAGAGGAGATCCGTAATAGAACTAGAGTTACCGACATAGCTCAGCTAGTCGCAAAGCTGAGGTTAGGCGTTGCACGTCAGTCAGTCAGTCAGTCAGTCAGTCAGTACAGTTGAGACCATCGTGAAATTATAACTTCACAATAATGAGAATAAAATTGTGTGAACTAATAGATGCTACTGGCCTACACAAATATGAATTTTTGAATTTAGAATTTTGGGCTCAGATACAGTGTTAATTCCTAAGAACAATGGATATACTTAGTTATGACTTCTTAGGTTAAATGATATCCCGATTGAAAATCAAGAAATCTATTTTTAGGATTCCATATTGGTTTGATATTGTTGAGCGTACCCTCAATTCGAATAACTTTGCTTTTCAATTTAACTTAGGCAGTCAACAGAAAATGAGGTTTTATTGGTTTTTTTTTCAGCTAAGTTCCGAATAGAAATGTTCACCTGTTCCTCGTGTTTTTTTTACAATCCTTTTCCTTATAAACCAATTCAAATAAATTATTTTTTCATTTTAAAATTAAATATCCAATTATGTACGTAGTAGATAATCTGTTGTCTGTTAATTATTATTGTTAAACTCTTTATTTATATATCTTTACTCTTTATTTGTATACCACAACATTAACATATTTAAAATATAACAAAAACAGAAACATATCGAAAGAAGTAGTAATACAAAAGGCAGCCTTATCGCTTAATAGCGATTTCTGCCAGGCAACCTTAGAATTAGGAAAAAAAAAGAAGAGGAGAATAGACTGCTGGTGGTACAAATATTAAAATACATACATGCAAATAACTACATGCTAATACATAAGTTAATCTGTTGTCTGCAATGATTTAATATGCATGTTATGTCGGTAGTTGTCTGTCAAGGTTGCTTTGACCAATTGCCCCCATCATTGAAGCCAATTAGAACATTTTATAAGATATATTCTGAAGCTGTGATACTACAAGGTAGGACCTCGACTTCACTTTCGGGGGGCCGAGTTCGAATCCCAGCACGCGCCTCTAACATTTCTATGTTATGTGCGTTTGCTTCGACGGTGAAGGAAAATATTGTAAGGAAACCTGCATGCCTGAGAGTTCTACATAATGTTCTCAAACGTATGTGGAGTCCCCCAATCCGCACTTTGCCAGCGTGGTTAGAAACGGCCTTAATTATAGAGAACAATTACCTCCTGGTATCTCTAGGTGCCTCTCCTACCAGTAATATTGATAATAGGTCTGGTCTCTCGCTAAGCTAAAAAGCTGGGCAGCACTCGCGATCCCAGTACCCTTCCTGATGTTGGATTTTTAGTATGTGTCGATAAGCCCACATCTTGAATGCTTCGAGACCTTTCCTGAGATCCTATTTGTTCGTTCTGGTGTCTTATACGTTATAAAATATTTAACAGTAAAGAGGCAGTTGCCGCATTTAATTGTAAATTAAATATCGTAAATTCTAATTTTCGGATAACATCCAAAAGTTTAGATGTATATAAGTATTTATGCATTAGGTATTCAGCAAGTTTCACGCGAACTATTATAACATTTCAACAGCGCTGCTTGGCAAGTTGGCAGCTGAAACGCGGTTCACAGTTAAATACAAACGGCTAAGGTGCTTACTTACTATTTGGTGCTTTCAAATAACGGGGAGACAGTTTTTGTTGTTTATTCTTTTTCTATATTTAAACAAATTTTTTTATTGTAGTAACAGCACTGTAGGGAGATCATCAAATTAGCAACGAGATTGGAAAGAATCTCTTGTGGAATAGTTTCTTCAAAGAGACCACTTTACAGGTTTGTACTCGCATTCATCGCTATAATCTATGATAGTTACAAGTCGCTCGAAGTATCATTATCTATCACAGACAACACTTTAGAGTAGCAGCATTAGAGTTGAAGATAATTTATTTCGGCGAGAGAAACGGATTATATGTTCTCCTTGTCGGGTTTGTGGTACTGAAAAGATTCTATCCATTTTCTACTTGTACTATTCTATCCATTTTTTACAACTACTTTCTACGTCCATATTCTAAAACATTACTAAATAGCATTAGCATTAATAGCATTGTTTATTCTTTTTCTATATTTAAACAATTTTTAAATTAAAATAATTATTAGGTAATAGACCTACCCACATTACTTATGAGTGCAAAGTATTATTTAATACCTATGTATGCGATATACAACGTGTTATGGAATAACGGAATAATCTTGAAGGATGCAGAAATATGTTTCATAAGGAATCATACTTTAAAATATTAAATCACAAGAAGCATATTTTTTTTACATACAAATAAATTCAAAACATTTTAAGTGTTTACTTATGAAAACCCTATTGAAGATAAAAGACCGACGTGCGCATAGTACCTACGCTACGCGACGCGTACCTAATAAAGTGACAGGAGTCACATGATTTTAATTTTGTAGGGCTGTATCTGATTTCTTTCAGTAAATAGGTACTATGGCAGTGTTTAACTCAAAAACTATTAGATTTTCGGTTTCACAGATAAGTCTCATAGACAGTACATAATGTAGCTCTAAGAACTATTATTTCGCCTTTATTTACATGTTGTAAACTGCTGGTAACACTTATCCGCGGGATTTAAATAAATTGCATTTGTTTCCTGTATCTGCCTTCAGTGGCGTGCAAAGGGACTTTAACCAGGGGAGGCATAAAGAAGAAGATCGCGTAAAATTGAAAAATTCTCCATCTATACAAGTTGTATGAAATGTTTAGGGTGGGCAGTGCATTTGTGCATCTATGAATTGCACGCCACTGTCTGCCTTAACCACTCAACTCTGTTGATGATAATTTGTAAAGAAGTAGTTTTCGTCCTGGAGACACAGGATACATTCTATCCCGCGAAAATAAAGGGTTCCTGCTGGATTTTTAAAAACCCAAGATTAACTTGGAATAAGTAGCGCGCAACAGCTAGTGCCTACCTAATAAATTCAAGAGCAATTCTCGAATGTACATATCAGTTAGCAGGTGGACCATATATCATGGAAAAACAGTAATATTCTTCCGTTCCGCAGATTTACCGCATAAATCTTCGGTAGGTACACGGTAAACGACCGCTGCTTGTGCCGTAGCTATCTACCTAGCTACCCGTCTTGCACTATTATTATTTTCTGTTTTTACTTATTCCGTTTTTACTATCAAATTTGAAGACCCCTTTGGCCCAGTGTTTAGAGCTTTTGATTTATGAGCAAAGGTCCCGGGTTCAATCCCCGGCAGGGGTAGTTTGGAAAGTAACAATTTCTGAATTCTCTCTTGTCTGGTCTGTTGGGAGGCTTCGGTCAATGCAAGTTAACACTTTATAAAGTCGCGTTATAACCGATTAGGAGTATGCCTTTAATATAATTGCCATAAACCTAACAGATTAAACAGTTTAACAGTCTTTTGTAGAGGGATAAAAAAAATAAAAAATGTTGTGATGGTTTTAACATGTCCATGTGATGATCAACATTATATTCAATTTATTCCTGTCCTATTGCTGGGTATAAGAAGTTTGACACTCCATGTTATTACAACAAGTATTGACTAAAATTTGGAGCGACGGCTTAACGTGCCTTCCGAGACAGGTTCGTTGAATACACCAAACTCTAACTCCAGCTCTAACGTCAAACAAATCCAATACCTCATTTTTTTTAACCTGTCTGTAAGTCTGTCTGTGATTTAAAAGTAGCAGTTTTTTTTAAGCTGGTATTGTGCTCGGGAGCCACGATCATGTGTGAAATCTTGGAAAACGCGATTTGGATCCTTGTGGCGCCATCTAGTTCGCTAACACTAAAACAGTCACAGGTTAAGGCAAGCAAAACACGTGTAATAAAAATCTCAATGATTCATGAAAATGATTCTAGCAGGTACCTAGTTTAACCAAGTGTCTTATTTTTAACTCCCACGGGCGCTCTAAGCGGGGTAATATACGTGTATTATTTCTATCTTTACAACCATTATATTGTATTTTACGACCAAAGTTGTGTAGTGGGATAATTCGGACATTTTGTTGTATAAAGTTAATAGGTTGTTGGAAATTGTTAATTTACGTTCTAGTTTTAGACGAGAAATATTAAATAGTGGATACTTTATAGCTATTCATAGATAAGTGTACTTATTATATATTTCAATAATATAGTTGCAAATCAATGAAAACAATTTTTTTTCTCCACTTCTAGTTAGCCCTTGACTGCCATCTCACTTAGTGGTAAGTAAATAAATAAATAAATATAAATATACTACGACAATATACACATCGCCACCTAGCCCCAAAGTAAGCGTAATGATTGTGTTATGGGTACTAAGATGACTGATGAATATCTTTATGAATAATATACATAAATAATTAGAATTTACATATAAACACCCAGACACTGGCAAACATTCATGCTCATCACACAAAAATTTTCCAGTTGTGGAAATCGATCCCACGGCCTTCGGCTCAGAAAGCAAGGTCGCTGCGCCAATCGGCCGTCAAAAGTAAGTGATGATGCAGTCCAAGATGGTAGCGGGCTAACCTGTTAGGGAGTACGATAATCATACCCCTAATCGGTTTCTACACGACATCGCACCGGAACAACTAGCCACGGCCAAAGCCTTCCACCAGACCAGACCATTTAAAATTCAGAAATACTGAATTCCCAAATTGCTCCCCCTACTTAAAATCACGTGGCGCTTACCGTTGCTCCAGCGAGGTCGTCCAAAAATGTTATTATAAATTGAGTTACGAATAAACTTTGTTATTAAACAAATCAATTTTAAAATAAACTCATCAGCGGACACCTATAGCGCCCTCAGTTAAGTACGATAGTATAGGTACATGACAGACAAATGAGGGCGTGATGAAACACTTGAAAGAAAAGCTAAACCACCCATTGACTGATTTAAGTCAACGTTGCTTAACTAGCGCAATCGATTAATATTTCATGCTTCGATAAGGCCACAAATCTTCGATTAATTCAGTCTCAGCAAACTGAAAAGATATATAGCTGAATCTAGGCGAAATTACAGTCAGAGGTGCTTGGTAAGGTTCTTAACCGTTGTCAATATTTATATTATAATATTTATAATATAATTTGCTATATTATTCCCGCATACCGCAGCCTTTTATAAAATTTCATCGCTATCTTTACAATTAGCATTAAAGATTTATATTTATTAGCTTTAATAATTAGTATGTCTGGATTATTTGACGTCCGACTGGCGCGACCCTGCTTTCTGAGGCCAAGGCCGTGGATTCGACTCCCACGACTTGAAAATGTTTGTGTGATGATTGTTTTTCAGTGTCTGGGTGGTTATCTGTAGATTAAAAGTATTCATGTATATAATATTTGTTAGCTAGCATATTCATTCATTCACCAGCTATCTTAGTATAAGTACATAACACAAGCTACGCTTACTTCATGGCTAAACGACGAGTGTGTATAATGTATTGTCATAACATACATATTTATTACTTATTTATTTATTACTAGATGTGCCCTCCGGCTTCGCCTGCGTAATTTTGGGAGGCAGCGTACTGCTACATAATCTACACCTACGGTCATATATGAGATTTTTTGATGTTTTTACAAAATAAAAATTATCTTACGTAATTTTTTTTTTCAATGAAAAGTATACTATATTCTTTTCAATACCTCCAAGAATATGTTTAAAAAGTTTCATGAAGATCGGTTCAATAGTTTTTGCGTAAAAGCGTAACAAAAGAGATAAATAATAAATAAAAAATCAATAAATTGTTTCTCAATATTAATGCATCAATTTTCATAAGTATGAAAACCCGCTGGGGCACGTTCTATATGATTTTCCCCGTCCCTCTAATAACGGTCTGCCCTGATAATATCTCCGATGTATGTTCACGAATATTGGACGATGTCCCCGATACACTAGCAGTTTACAGCGCTAATATGTTATTTGCAAGCTATTGAATAATGATGGTGATTGGTTACCTATTCCAGCGTTTATAATATATGAAATTTGATGGTAACTATTTTCTCAACGTAAGTCCACCTATTTAGGGGTCGACCAACGCTGCGTTTACATGTGCGAGGTCGCCATTCTAGGACCTCGGAGGCAAAGTCCATCGGTTCTACGATCTATGTGCGCCGCCCATTTCCACTTCAGCTTCACAACTCGCTGACCTATGGTTGTGATTACATTTACTTTTATTATGGGTCAAATAAGAAAGCTCACAGTCATGGAGAGAGTTATGCTAGGAGTATATCTACGTGGTCAAATAAAATGCGATCCAAAGACAAACCAGAGATACCGATATACCTCGACCGGAATTCCGATAATTTTCATTTTGGAAATATTCTTCCTTATCACAAAAGACGTACCTAAATTAAATTTAGCGTTCTGTACTAAAATCTAAAAATAGTGCTCAAGTTTGCAGATGATCGGACCTATTCAGCACTAAGAGAATAACTCGTCGACGACTGTGAAAGACACGTAAATGACTCCATTTGTCTGAAAGCAGTCGTTTGTCGAAATAAATTATCTTCAAGGGAGTTGTTATACGAAATTGCTGTCTGCGGTACCTAATAGCACTTTGAGCGACTTCTAACTATCATGCAATTTGAAGAAGATTGATTACAAACGAGAAATGAAAGATAAATCTCGAACTTTTACTGTTACAAACTAACCATGCTTCCTTTAAAAAGGTTTTCTTGGGATCTTTACCTACTTTAAAACCCTGACTGCATCAGCTGTTGGTAGTTATAGCTAGGTAGGTGTTTTAGCGAGCAAAACCAAATCCTCAAGTTTATTAAAAATAATTGGATAATTCGTCTAAGATAGCTTCCAATGTAAGATAAGGAACTTAGTAATAAATTAAATCAAAGATTTTTAACTTCCCGCTAAAAATCTCAGATTTTCAAAAATGGGGAAGTTATTGTTTTCACTACGTTTTGCAAAAATCGAGTTTTCATCAGATCTCGACGTTTGAAGGTCAGGAAGCTTCCCTGACTATCCCCGCGAGGTTGTCACTATGTATGTGTGTGTGTGTGTGTGTGTGTGTGTGTGTATGTATGTATGTGTGTGTGTGTATGTATGTGTGTGTGTGTGTGTGTGTGTGTGTGTGTGTGAATCGCTTATAACTTTTAAAATTTGAATAAATCTCAAAAAAAAAAGAAAAAAACATTTTTGAAAGTGGTTTTTTTTTAATAACTTTTAAACGGCTCGTTCGATCACCTTCAAAAACTAATCAGCTCTTAACCTCAAAAAACCACGTCGATCGCTACCAGTCCGGTTAAAATCGGTTGATTCATTCGAAAGATATCGTAACGAAAGAAAACCAAAAAAGTGGCTTGAAAAACTGGGCTGTATGCTGAATGCCGCGTAAAAATCGATTCATTCATTCAAAACTTGTTGCGGTTTTTGTTGCGAAAATTTGAAAAATAGTGTTTTATTCCACTCAGACTTATGAGAAACTCAAAAACGTCATAAGTGCAATTTCAAGTGTTTAGGTATGAAATTGGCGGGAAGTTGCAGGGATGGCCTTCAGGGTCAACCGTTTTCCTATTTTTTTTTAAAACACACGACTTTCAAAGTTATTAAGTATACAGTATTATAAATATATAAATATATATTTTTAGATAAAGATTTGGCACTGATTTTGAAAACCTTCTCCTTTTTTTTAAGTTACACAAAGTACTCCTTTGGTTAAAAGGTACAGAAAGTAAGACAAAGACAGCTGGAATATTATAGGACTTTTATCTAGGCTAGGCTAACTCGATAAAAATCTACTCAGCTTGATACAAAACATAAGTAGGCAAGTATAAAACAAATTCAGCCTAACTTTAAAAAAAACCCCTTTAAGAAGCATTCAAAAAAATGAATTAGGTGAGTAGGTAAGCGATACAATTGCGTCAACTGATATTAAAACGTTTCCAACGTTGGAAACGTTCGGAATTTTTCATTTTGAAATGATCATTCGAGTGTTACGCTTCCAATATTCAGGAGGGACTTCAATTTCGCTCGTCTGCCGTCCTAGTTTTAAAATGTAATTCAATTTCCTGTTTTCAACGTCTACAAATAATATAAATGACATCAAAAGGTATCTTCTAAACCAACTCATAGTTCTGATTTTGAACGTGGAAATCAAAGTCAGGAAGTCAATTTCGAACATGCTAGATTTTCAGGAGTCACAAATAATTATCGTAACACCAAAACCTGTACCTTCTTCTTTTTAGTCGTTTCAGTCTTGACAGACTGGTCGTGGTCGTCATCTGGGTGTTGTGGCTCGCTTGACAATACTTCGGCACTCTTCTCTAACGGTTGTTAGACATGGTAAACATGTACCACATTCTAGCAAATAATTCGTAATTCTATTCTATTCTGATAAAAGAGAGATATTAAAATCATAACCCACCCAATAAGGGCCATTGTCCGTAAACTATTGTTGCTGTTTACTACTTTTTTCAGTGATATAAAAAAAAGGATTGTCTCGCAAAATATATTGCAATTGGCCTGGCCTAATAATGTGTGCCAATTTACAGTTGTACAGTTACAGTACACATATAATATAAAATACAGGTAAAATAACTACACTTATGGGTTCCTAAACTGACCGCTGCAATAAATTATTATATTTTCCAAAAATTATTATATTTGTTTTTATATAAACTATTTTCCAAAAGAGAACCCTCCAAAATAGAGTAGCAGTAGGTACTTAAATTTTTTCTACTTCTTTTTCAGATCTAGGTAGGTATAACGAAAAACATAGAATTCAATTATTGAATTCTATGTTTTCGTTACCAAAGAGTACATAATGCAATGATAATAAATTAAAAGTATCATTAATATTTTTCGTAAAAACGCATTTCCCTCGTCAGAAACTTATTATATCCTATGTCCTAACTAAAGCCCGACTTTCTCGAAATGACTTTCCGGCTATACCAAACGGCCTTGCCCCAGTATCAAGTAGGTACAGAATTAAAAGTGAAGCTAAGCTCGGATTGAAATTGACCACATTAGAGACTGTCGAATGTATCACGTCCTCCGGCGTCCTAGATCCCTCGGCGGATTAAAACGGATCCGATGTAGACGAGGGCGGGATTAACGCGACTCCACTGTATTTCAGTTGCTAAACGAGTTTGTTTGCTGCTTTTGATGTAATTTCGCGGTGATTTACTATCTATATGTCTATACATACATTTATTGAAGTTATACTTACGGAATGCGAATACTTCCGCATGTAACATCGCTAAAATTAAATAATTGCCTCCGAGCAATATTATAAAAAAAAATGTAAGACTTTAATTAGAGTTACTTTTACCATCCGTGCTTAATGCGAGGCGTGACGGCAGACAGAGTACCAGTTGCACTACGGCTCCTCTTCACAAGGGTGTCGTACGAGGCGACTAAGGGAATATTGGCATAATTATTTTGGGCAAATCCTCCTGTTCCGAGAGGACTTTAGTCGAGCTGTGGACTGCGTTAAGCTATTGATAATAATGATGATCATTTTACTTATTAATTGTAATGTTTTAAATTTTGATGAGGTTTTTTTTTTAAATATGGAAACGGTGATAGCCCAGTGGTAGTAATTAGGCTTCACTTTCGGGGGGGCCGAGTTCGAATCCCAACACGCACCTCTAAGTTACTCGTATGCAATTAAAATACCACTTGGTTCGACAGTGAAAGAAAACATCGTGAGGAAACCAGCATGCCTTGGAATTCTCTATAATGTTCTCAAAAGGCGTGTGGAGTTCACCCATCCACATTGGGCCAGCGCGGTGGATAACGGCCTTCACCCCTCATTGTGGGTGGAAACACGTGCCCTGTAATCGGCTGGTAATGGGTTGATGAAATAACATTTTGTGGGAGATAAAACGTCAAGCCTTTGCTTGAAAAAGGTTTATTTTTTACCTCAAAAGTAGCCGTGATATTACGTATGAACGAATTAAGAATGCCTACTATATGCCACCGCCTATGATTAAAGAAAATGTTGACTATGACTTTGGCTATTGCATCTTCAGCTGCGCAACTCGTTCAGCTATGTCGATAACACTGGTTTCTATAGATTTTCTCATTATTTATTTCATCAGTATAATTATACTTTGAGCTCCAACCACTGTGTGATACTGCTTTTATCTTAGGCCCATAGTTAGCGATCATGTATGCCACAGTATCTAACGTGGATCAAAGAAAAAATCGAACTAATTCCTTTCATCTCACGACCCACAAGCACTATCAATTCGCATTGACTTGTATACGAAGACCTCTTCAACTTCTAAGGGGCATTGGGGAACAATGAACAAGTGCATTTCTTTTACACTTCCGACCTTGCTTAAGTTTAACTTTAGGGTTCCGTTATCGAGCTTAGAATAAACTATGCTAAGATCAAACAATTTTTTTTTTATATTTATAGACGAGCGCTTGACTGCAATCACACCTGATGGTAAGCGATGATGCAGCCTAAGGTGGAGCGCGCTTGCCTAGAAGATGCCTATTCACTCTTCATTACGCTCTTCATTATGGTCCTTATATTGTTGGGTTAAAATAGAAGCTGGAAGGGCATTCCAGATCCTAGCCGTGCGGATCACGATCTTTATAATTATCATCATCTTTTGTAGTTCCTAAGCGAGTTTCAGTGTATAATCTGTTGGTGAACCTAATTAAATAAGTAAATAAATTTTCCATAGCCTATCGCAATGCCGCATTGCTGGGTGCAGGCCTCATCTCTTATCGAAAAGAGGGTATTAGAGCACATACCTACCACGCGACTCCAATGCTGGTTTGTGTGCTAATAAATTATACTTCAATTTATATAATCTACTTACCGCTTTGCGTAAAGCGGTCACAAACAAGATTTCACACAAGTTCACATTCACAAACAAGATTTTATTTTATTTTATTCGTTGGTCTAGTTGAATTTACAACAACGAATCAAAAGGCGCTTTTCTGTAAAAAAAATCTCAGTATAAGCCCGGAGTGCTGACAAAGGTGGTGACCTCTTCCATGCTCCAGAGAGCACGTTACGCCATCGGTCCCGACTAGTATCTCTAAATTTTGATTATTAATCGTTTAAGTCCGCCAAGCTCATCAACCTAACCCGAACCGGGAATCGAACCTAGAATCTTGCAATGCGCAGTTGAACATTACACGAGGCAGGACACCTCAGCCACCCAAAAGTATGTAATTGCGCTCTAAGCAGACAGCTTTTGAGATATTCGCTTTGTTGGAACAGCAATGGTTTTCCCTCCTTATTATTATTCCTGTCGAAAACATTCCGGGTCGCTCAGACTACTAGTATTTCAAGGGCCACGGCCCTGGCGTATCAGCGGCAGCTGTGCAACGAGCGGAATGAATGAATAAATAATTAATTAGGCCACAGCTCCGTCTCAGCAACTCCATAAACTTCACGGCTTTTGGTATAGCGTCAAGCAACAAGCAACGCGTACTCGTATATTGTTTAATTTATGGAAATAAAAGACTCAACGTTGGAAATTCATTTTAGTTTCCAACGTTCTAAAATTGAATTCGGATTCCGGTCACGTCATGCTTTTTTACATTGATTTAATATGTTACTCTGCTTTTTTAACTATCGTTCGCTAAAGAAGGGCAAAACAACAAACAACCATTCGCTTTTTATAATAAGTACCTACCTGTCATTGTGGTATTTACTACACCGACACTTATACCTAAGTAAGTAAAGCATTGATCTCAAAGAAAACAAATTAGAGATGTTTTTCTCCGCCACGGCGAGGCGCGCCGCACTCGCTCTAAATTCCCGCTTGTGTGAAAAGACCGTGGCCTTGAGGTAACATAATACGTATTATTTTTGGAGCTTCCCCATTTGTATTTCAATATTAAGTGAATTGTTTTCGCGCCCTCTTTATGTTCTGCGTAAATTAGTACCTATTCGCTTTGTTCTGCAAAAAACTTGTGAAGCCCGTTTTGTTATTGCTAACGCCCGGCGCAATTTATTTAAGGAAATTCCTCTACGTAGGTAGGTACTTTGTAATAATACCTACTTTTTAAGTTTACACTGAACTACAGCGAAAACGGATTTCAGGACCACGTGACCCATTGTCAAGCTTGCTAGTGGCTGCCAATTCTTACAAAACCACCATGTTTAACGGCAATGGCCACTAGGTATAAACTTGGTAAACTCAAAGTCAAAGTCAATCAGTCAGACATAGATTGTACTTTTGATGCGTACATTACATGTAAAATATGACATAGTAGTGATTTGATGTCAATGGCTAAATTCGTCAACATAAAACTAAAAGGTACCAAACGTGCCCTGGTCTAATAAAAAGCCCACAACAAACTTAGCCGATTGTTTTTTTTTATTTTTGCTGTTATCACCATCTCACATTGTTATTTAAAACTATTTAGAAAAAAAATAAACTTTTCAAGAAGCAAGCTGGTTAAAGCAATAATTTACACACAAGCCTTTTTATCGTTGACCTAGTCCTTTATACCTACTAAATAGAACTACTACTATTGAAGACAAGCTTTCGATTAATACAAACTGGTAGTTCAGTAGTTTAATGTTTTGTTAGATCACGGATGTAAACAAGAATCTTTTTATTAAAAACAAAAAAAATTGAATTAAGTCAGGAGAAAGCTCCGAGCATATTTCCTTTTTTATTAACGGGGGTAAACTTCTTTTATTCCGCTGCCGAAGTGGTTGAATGCCGTGCTTTGGCAGGTGGACCCGTAAATTTTATCACTTGTCCCCTGCCTATGCAGAATATGAGGTCTACACAGAATACCCAGGCCCCGTTTCGCTTAGCCCGCCTACGCTATTACACAGTTTGTTCTGCTTTTGGGAGTTTTAAGTTTTTAAGTGGAATATTAAATACAAGGATTTTTCAAATTCGACTAGTAGTTCCAGAGGATGGCGTGTTCAAAAAATAAACTTCCATCACCTATTAAACAACTTTTTTTTGATGTTTTTTTTTTTTATTTTAAAGTTTCATATCACTAGAGGACCCGGCAGACGTCATCCTGCCCGGAAAACAGCGCCACCTCAAATTGTATTTTCAAACCATCCTTTGAAATATACACATGAAATTTCATTCAAATCAGTCCTGGTGTTTAGAAGGAGGTAGATAAACAAAGCTTTTCTAAAATTCTCTCTTCTTTTTTTCTCTGAATCTGTCAAATATATCTAAAAATATATGTAAAATAAAGTCACACATGGTTTAAATCTCATCACAATTGTGACAAATGTTGCACTCATTAAAGGGGAACAGTTAATTTTAAGTGTCCACCATAATCATCCTCAATTTCTGAGCAATGTCCGAATGCTACATACCCTCCATGCTACTTTAGGGTTTTTAGTTTTACAGTTAGGGTTTGTGGGCTTTACCAATAATTATTCAATGTTAGTGATAATAACAGGGGCCAATAGCTTACCTATACCCTCAGAGGCAGAGCACATACTGACATTTTTTTTACATTAAAATTTACCAAAGGAATTATAGATTATTATTAATAAATACAAATAATTATTTACAACACATTTAATACATAATCTACAGGCTAAATCTATAACAATTAAGCTAAATCTATTTTGGTTTTGCTTGTATTTTTGCTACTTTTGTTGGATCGTATTTGAAGGTTTTCTGTACGGCACCCTTTCCTGCTCTAGTGAAGATCAATTCATCAACTCTTTGCCTATCCGCAAGGTTTCTTGAAATTTTCATATTGGTCCATGACTCTTTCGCACCTTCAACAAATCCTTTTTTCTTAATCGGTAAATTCTCTGCCTTATGTGTAATCAATGCAGGAATCCTAAAGTACTGCCTTACAGCAGGTATTTTAAGAAATGCCACTTGGCCGAGAGAAATGAAATTTGTGGAGACCCAATATACTAAGATAGCTCCAGGGAAGTTTATCGTAAAGGGTATCATAACAACTGGAATTGCTCTCAGAACATATCTCATGAGCTGCATATTCTGTGCATCTAGTCGCCCACCATCAACACCTAGTTCAATAGTTGCCCACATTGTTGCACTTGTAATAAGTGGCAATATAAAGAATTGATCAGGTACAGTTAAATCTGTGAACCACCACATTCCACCATACATCATACTCTCCACAGGACAGTTGGCCATACTCCTAAGACCCATGAAGAATGAGATAAACAGCGGTGCCTGCGCTAATGGCACCAGAACATTCTTCAATGGATTTAAACCTTTCTCTTTCATAAAAAGCATCATTTCTTGTGCATAGCGAGCTGCGTCTAACTGGTTACCAGTCTGACGGGCTTGTGTCATTTTCATTTGCAGCAACTGAATCTCAGGTAAATTGTTATTCATAACTGCACTGTTTCTTTGGGACATCACAACTAGCGGAAACATAAGGACTCTTACTACAATAGTGCCTATAAGGATAGCACCCCACCATGGTACATCAAGGGATACGTGTAGGTACTCGAGACAGTTCTGAACAATTCCGATAGGGCTCCATCCTCCTAGGCCGAGGCTAGCGAAGGTAGGCTCTCCGTTAGCGGCTAAAGATTGTACTGCCTCTGTTATCTCACCGATTGCTGCCGGATCGGGTACGGGTGGAGGTTCCGGGATATTTTCTGTTAGGGGTGCAATTTTTCCAGTCGAGGCATATCGCACTGACCCAGCCGACGAATAAAAATAGTAAACCTTAGCTTTTCTAACCTCAAAATTCTTGTCGCAAAATAAATTGACTATGCCCCTCCGGCACCCGTGGCGATTAAGTAATTTAAACATTTCAATTTTATTTCTTATCTAAATTCTTGATTTACTAACTGAAACAATAGTCACTTAAATTAATTGCTCCAAAAAACTACAAACAACTTCAGAGGTTATTGGATTACATTTACATGTCATATTGACATTGACGGTTTCTATGAAGTTCGTGAAGACTGACGCTACAGGTGATAAAGAGCAAGAAATTACAAAGACATAAAATAATCTTCTGGAACTTTTCACTACGTTGGGGAAAACTAAATTACGCCGCTTTTTTACAGAGCTATTTGCGGTTTGTTTACGGTACAATAAAGTGAGCCGAAATATGTCAAACGTAGTTTTTTAATCTGTATATGTCATTGTCATTATCGAATCAAATGCCTAACTTCTCAGCGTTGCCAGAATGTTGTTTTTGTAACATTTTATCTTCATTTTTACCCATACGTGCTATTAGAGGTAGCTACACGACTGATTACTGATACCAAATTGTTACTTTTTATCACTCTAAGAATTTGATAAATATTCAATGGCGATAGTTACATTCTCCGCTCTAGCGAAGTAATAAAACCAACACTTTTTAGTTTTTATGTCATAAATTTATTGTATTATAGTCGTAAAAATGTAATAGGCCCGTTTTGACATTTGTCATCGCGACGTAACTAGTTATGTAACCATGAGACTCTGTACTCGATACTCACGATAAATCAATTCAAGTTTGTATCAGTACTTGATTGATATTATTATGTATTGTAAAGTGTTCGTTCGTTCAAAGTATTCCTTTAACTTTACAACCAATACGCGTGACTGGCTGTTGATTATACGTCCACTTTTCAACATGTTGAAACGGAGTTAGTACTATATAACAACAAACACAAAAATCGAGTCAAATCACTATGTTTAAATTAATGTCCAAAATAGAAGAGCCATAGTTAACGTAATAGTCAACAATATATATAAAACTTAAACGAGCGCACAGTCAACTTTACAAGATGAGGAACGAAAAACTGCGCAGTGCGCGCGGGGACGCTTCAGTCATGTGCCGCTTGGTCAGATACATCATCTCAGACTCATTATTTAGAACCCATTTTAAGAACCAAGCACATTCTTTGCAGTAAAGATAACTACACAATATTTAATTTCGATATTCAGTAAAAAAATGGTTACAGCTCTAAAAAAAAAGACGTAACTGTTTTCGGAACGTTTCGCAACAATTATAAATTGCATGCTACTATGAAGTAAGCGCAAAAAGAATACTCGCGATATATTCTTTCATATTATTTAACGTCCCAAAAAAATTTACGTATTTTTTAAAACACTGTATGTAATTGATTTTTATTTTTTTGTTTCTTTCAGTTTCGTTCCAAGTTACATTCTATGGTCTTTCACAAATGTCAAAACGGGCCTATTACATTTTTCCGACTATAGTGAAGTTTTCCACTAACGGTTATATTTCTTTTCGCGTATAAATGTTAACTTTTTAAGCTGTCACAATATGTTACGTATTTACTATTTACCACTGGCAACACTGTGTCGGCTGTCAATTTTAAAAACAATGTGATTGAGCGAGCGGCATGTTTTCATAAATATAAAATAATTACAGCTTGTGAGAAAAAGAATATTGTTTAAAGAAAAGATGGCTCACGTATCCTATCCCTTCAAAAAAATTAACAAAGCGGTTTACAAAAAACCTGGTTCTAATTTAACACAGGACGTTGTTTACTGGAAAAAATTAGGGGTAAAACTTTATTATAATATATGGCACACTATTTGCATATATATTATGATACTTAACTTACATTCTTTACCTTACAGCTGCCGGTATTGGTAAAAGAATTCGGTGCAATCGACTATGTGGATTTTAGTCCCATAGAACCATATTACTTTGCTGCCACTTGCTCTGTCAGAATACAGGTTAGTTTAGGTTTTTCTTGTAACACCAACTGAATTATAGTTTTTTCTCAGCTAGACCAATATCTGAAAATATTAATGTATAACCCAATAGTTTTGGAAAGTAGAAACCTAAGTAGAAACTCAAAATTCTTCTAATTTTACCACCTAATAGGTAACGGAATCAGCATCATAATGTGCATACCCCTTATTTAATTAGTAAGTTGAAAACTACATAATTGTTTCTTTGTATTTCAGATTTACGATCCTATAACTAAAGTAGTGGCAAAGAATATTGCAAAATTTCGTGAAGCAGCCTATGGTGGTGTGTTCAGAAATGATGGAAGGCTATTAGTTGCTGGCAGTGAGGAAGCTTCCATAAAAATATTTGATGTCCAGTCTAAAAATGTTCTACGAGTATTTACTGGTCATACTGGCCCTGTAAGCATTCAAATTCAAAATTCATTTATTTCACGTAGGCCTAATTAATAAGCACTTTTGAAACGTCAAGTCAGTCTATTTGTAGTGACTCTACCACTTAAGCTCTTTTACTCTACAACTCTAGCTTTTTTGGTATAACCAAAGATACAAGTACTAGGTTTTATTCCTGTTTGGGGAGACAATTGATAAGCATGACTATTTCTTTCAAGAGATTCTCAGTTCCAACCTAGAGTTAGGAAATTGCTTGTTCCCACTCCAGAGAGAGGTGAGCTTAAAGAGCATGTTATGCCTTAGGGTCAGATTTTTATCACTCACATGTCATAACAATGT
The DNA here is from genome assembly GCF_905163445.1 of Pararge aegeria. Taxonomy (NCBI): domain Eukaryota; kingdom Metazoa; phylum Arthropoda; class Insecta; order Lepidoptera; family Nymphalidae; genus Pararge; species Pararge aegeria. The sequence goes on along the minus strand of NC_053199.1, from coordinate 10,890,548 downwards.
CAAAGCCAGATAACCTGCATTTTAGTAGTGTGATGGGCACAGAAGAATTCTATGGGATACAAAGCTTGTCCTATGTACGTGAAATATACTGAGAAAATGACGCAATAATTTTATCTCCATTTATTTTGTAAGTTGTGTAGGTTGACATCTTTTTGCATGACTACATCCAATTAATCTCTTCTTGCAGTATATCAATATTAAAAAACATTTATTGCTCCTCAATATTCTTATATACTGTTAGTATTTTAATTAGTGTGAAAAATTGTATGAAACATCAATCAAAATTTTGTTATGTTTCAGGTACACAGAACATATTTCACAAAAGACCAAGTCAAAATCCTCAGTTTTTCAGATGATAAGTCTGTTTGTTTATGGGATATTGCCACAGAAGAAAAAATTACTACATTTGCTGAACATACAGATTACATAAGAGCTGGTGCTCCTAGTCCAATATCACCTGATATTATTCTATCTGGTAGTTATGATCATACAGTAAAGCTGTATGATTGTAGGTCCAATGAAACAGTGTTGACTGTTAACCATGGCAGCCCTGTAGAGTCCACACTATTCCTGCCATCTGGAGGTATTTTCATAAGTGCAGGAGGCACAGAAATTAAAATATGGGACATATTTAATGGGGGAAAGTTACTGGCAAACATTTCCCAGCATCATAAAACTGTAACTACATTAAGACTTGCTAGTAATAATAGTAGACTCATGTCAGCATCGCTGGATAGACATGTAAAGATATATGATTTGGCAACCTTCAAAGTAGTACATAATATAGATTTTCCTAATGCTGTTCTTAGTATGGCTATATCAGAGAATGATGATGTATTAGCAGTGGGGATGATAGATGGAGTTATTTCAATAAGGAAAAGAGAACAGCCTTCAAAGTTGATGGATGAAAGAAGGGGACTATTCAAATTTGCGCCAGATCATACACAGACATCCTCAGTGGATGTTGTTATAACAAAGCAAAAGGGACACACAGGACCACAATGTGATAAATTCTTAAGGAAAATGGAATTCACGAAAGCCTTAAATGAAGTTCTTAAAACATATGTAGCTACAAAGTTTCCTGAGAAAACAGCTGCATTAATACAAGAATTACTGAGGAGAAAAGTTTTACATTTTGCCATTAGTGGTTTGTCAGAGAAAGATATAGGTGCATTGTTGAAGTACTTCAAAAGGAATCTTGGTGAGACAAGATTTACGAGAATTGTGATTGATGCAGCAAACGTATTTGTAGATGTATTTGAAAATCATATAAATACATTTTCTGAGCATAATTTGTGGCTATACACATCATTGCAGGAGGATATTAAAGATGAAATTGAAGTTTGTAAGAGGGTCAGTGAATTAGAAGGTGCAATAGGCATGCTATTTTCAGGTGCCCAAGTTAGTACAAGTTATGACCCCCTTGATTTGCATGATAATTTAGCACCTTCATCAAAAGCACAGAAGGAAATTATTATTGATGTATGAATAAAATGTAAATTGAAAGTTTGTTTCTTACTCTACCCTTCCCACACTGGAATATATATAATTCAAGATCCTTAATTAAAAATAATCTCTGTCTTGCCACATCCTTAAATTAATTGTTGGTTTAGTACTTAGCATGTTCAATAAGACTTTGTTCCTACTCTCGTACCTCTAAGAGTACTACGCACGCTATCGACCAACTATCGACACCTCATGTCGATAATAATTACAATGACAATAAAACATGCGACAACTATTGTTAAACCCCCAACATATATTGTATTTCAATCGTGTGGAGAATATCAATTCTAAATCTTTTCACGATGTGTTATATTCTCATTGCAAGTGCATAAACTATTGTACAACGTATTGTAAAAGTGAGCATAATGTACATTACTCTCACAGTATTTTACCTCCAGCTGTAAGATTGACGTAATTTGGTTATTATTTATTTATGTATTGTTAACGGACTAAACCCAATAAAACTTATTAAATTAATTGATTGCAACAATAAATAAAATAAATTGGAATACTAGACTTTAAAATTAAATTTCAAATGTCAGCGATAAATAACTGTAATTGGACTCGAGGACTCTACCTATCTCAAATGAGTCAGATCAGTCAGATCTGGAATCTCAGGCTCAAATACTGGACCTAATTTATTGTACAAATTGTAAATTTTTGCAGGCAGATATATTGAATCTGTAGCAATTTGACGTTATTTCTATGGTATAGTATGAATGTAGCAATCGTAGATGAATTGAAGTATGCCGAGTTAAAAAATTTAATGTCATTATCGACTAAAGTAGTTAATTATTGAGAATTTCAACAACTTACGTTGTACAAAATATTGTGGTAAATATAACCTTACTTCCTTGTATCTCCATACTTCCTTGTTTATTTTTCAAGCCTACTCTAACAATATTTATATTTGGCGCTTCTTTTAAGAGTTACCCTGATGCAAATGTGGCGCCATCCTAATTTAATACATTTTGACGACACTTTTTCATATACACAAATGACTCTCCTTACCTCTACCCTCCATAGTTGAATCTGTGCTTTAGGTAGGTTTTATTAGTGATGTGCTATGCATTTTGTATCCAAAGTCAAGGATCGAGAAAGATTGTTTAAAAAATACAAGAAACAAATCGATCTTTTAAAATTTCTATGAAATTTATATAGTATTAAGATGTTATTTCGGTGTATTTTCAGTTGAATCAATGAGCTTAACAATTTATGGAAAAGCTGGTATAACCTTACTGAGCAAGTAAAATTGTTCATTGTTCATCCATTTGTTTGTGCCTATCTTCCTGTTCGTGCGATTTACAGTTCAGTATTTCATTCACTAAGTTAACAAAAATAAATATGTTATTTACATCTTTGGCCTAAATGTGAGTGTGTTAACCACTTAACTGAAAATCATGAAGTTTCGCATATGAGTATCAGATGTACGAAAAGGACATCCTCAAAATAACCCATTGCTCGTTTTATCAAAAAAAAATACATTAATGAAGACACGAGTAAAAGCATTTAATATGCAAAGTCATAAAATGTTTTTTTTAGTATAAGATTTATCATAAATTCGCTTCTAGAATGCAAACTGTTTCTGTACATTAAGCGGTCCAAAAAAAAAGCAACAAATGTGGTTTTTTCAAGTAGCTTTAATGGGATAAACAATATGTATTCCATATCCATCTCCAGAATGCAAGCTACGTGTTTGCCAAATTTCACGGTTGAGCTAAATATTTTTAAATATCACTATCAAACCATTGACAGTACACTACAGGAAACGGTCTTCTCTTCTCAATGAGAAGAGTTTAAGCCACACAGGCCAAGTACGGATTGATATACTTCACATACCCATTATGGAAAACTCTCAGGCACGCAGGTTTCCTCACGATGTTTTCCTTAACCGATGAGCAAGTGATATTTAATCGCATAAAGCGCACATAGCTTGAAAAGTTGAAAAAGTGAAGGGTAAGGGATACCCAGCACGTGCTGGGTATCAAAGCTGGTCCGAAATAAAATACTTTATCATCTTCTAACATCGGGCACTGCCGCTATGGAGCATAGGCCTTATCTCTTTTATGAGAGAGGTATATAGAACGTGGCCCATAACACTGTCCCAATTAACATTTGTGGGTTATTTGCAAAACGCAAGTCAGTCAATAGCTATGATAAAGCACGAAGGTAAATTCAATAACTAGATGGGTGATCGATATGGTCTGAATTTGCCCTTTACCTTCCCTCCGTACCAAGTTTTCGCACGTTTGTATCGTTCTGTCAGAACCGAGTATTATCATATACACGTAAGCATAATCGATATCTAATAAACAGTGTTCCTTACCTCAGCCTCAGAAAACAAATTATTTGTTAATAATTATTATTGTCGTTGTTGTGTTCATCGATATCAGATATGTTCAATATTATTACTTTCTTTTTAACTTTATCTACGTCGCTTCACTAGTAATTTGTAAACTGTGGTATGCTTATGTCAGTGTAGCAAATAAAGTGAAAAACTTGCAGAATTATGTACGAAATAATAATTATAAAACAGTAAAAATGTTCCTTTGCCTTAAGTTAGATTAATATAATGGTTATTATTCCTTTTAAAAATACAAAAATACAGTGATTATGCTTAATTTGCAGGCAAAATAATTCGTTATCTGTTGCAGTAATTTGTGAGTTCGCTTTTGGTTATAACTTTTTAATAATGTCGCTTGTTTATTTTGTTAGTAAATTTTATTCGTGACGATAACAAAGTGTTACATAAAGGACACTGAATAGTGATTGTGTGCTAAAAATATATTCTTTTATTACTTGTGTTGTAAAAGGTTAAAGAACGCAATGTTTTTTATGTGCCGTGTTTTTGCGTTTATGTTTATTAAATTTGTATTGTAGGTGTTAAATGAAAAGTGTATATAGTATATAGAAATGGACGAGAGGCGTGTAGCAGAGTACTTCGTCGTAGCCGGGCTGCCAGAGGTGCCCGAAGTTCTCGATGATTCTGACTCAGGCCATCTGAAAGGATACAGTACAAAGGCGCCCATCACTGATATAAGTGAGTACTTATGGACATTTGTAATTTTATAAAATATATTGACACCTTATTTTAATTCTCAGTTAATGAATGCCCAAGGCAAAGGCCTCATAGTAGTCAGTTTTACAGTTTGAAGTAAGTTAATGAGCTTAAGGTTTTATAACAATTACCTTTCTATCTGTAGTGGCAGTAGGTATTCAGAGGTGTAGCTGTGCGGTCGAGTAAAGTCACAGCCTCTGTAAATCTATATTGACCCATTAGGCATTTATATGGGCCCAGGTATTCTGAGGTAGGAGCCGTTAGTAAAGATATAGTTTAGTATATCCAGCCTGCTGATCTGTTCTAAACAAGACAACATCCTGATATTATATAGCAAAATATAAGTTAAGGTCAAAAATTTACAGTACATCCTTTGGGAACAGTTTATTTGAGAGAAATGTGGCATTCAATGCAGGTGTAGTTCTACAAAGAAAGTCAAAAAAAAACAATAGTAATTGTTAAAAATAAATTTTTGGTTTTTAAATTACTTAATAAATGGATTAAAATGTCCAAAAAGTTATTAAATTTATTAAACTCAATAGAACTTCTAAATTAAGCCAATTGGAATGAATAAAATGTATACAATATAAATACACTTGATGATAAAACCATATATTTGAATAAGCATTAATACTGCTGAATGTACTCAATTTTGTTACTACTTTTATACAAATAAAATTTTAGAACACAAAAGCGGCTAATACATCTTGAATTATTATAAGTATTTTTATGAATTATCAATAAACTATTAATAATTAATTCCTCTCTGCACAAAATAATGAAATTTCATAGACCAAATATTGCTATTTTAAGTTACATTACTGCGATTTTCAATAATATCATCAATTAAATTTTTCTGAAATAAATTTTAGCCTATGTTACTTTGTGTTACTTTAGCTTTCTTTTGACGACGTAATAGTTCAAATCTGTCCAGTGCTTTCAGAGCATATTTGCTACAATCAAACAAAAAATATTTAATATAGATTGTCACTGAATATTTTTAAGATTAGTTTTTTGTCTAAAATTATTGGTCTCGGGAAATACTTCTGATGAAACACAATTTTTGCCAATATTATGAATACTCTAATTACCCTACCATTTACTACCCCCTTTCACATTTGCTGTGCATAAATGTTATAAAAAGCAATTAATGAGGAAGTCATTATATTCAATTAGTTTCATGTCACATGCTCAATTGATTCTCTAGGTCGCAATTGGTTATTTGTACCCTTGACTGTTTAGTGATTCAAGTCTCATCAACTTTATCATGCATATTGATGGTCTTATAAATTTGCTTAAGGATAATCTATGCAAACATGCCTGTTGGTATTGCATTATTACTTGATTACCAATCAATTATGATTCAGAATATCTACCCACATAAAATTCTTATCAGTAGGAATTTTTACGTTAATCATAATTTAGAACAAAATGCCTAAAAAACGGCCAAAAATTAAACCTGGTTCTGAGAGGCCCTGTGCCCTGTTTAGTTGACTGGTAATGATGATGAAGTAAAGTCATAGGATTTTATTTACTTCTTTGAAACATTGTTTACACAAATATTGAAGCAATTATGTTCATCCACAATATTTTATGGTGTTTCTCTTATACACATGTGGTATCATGAGTTAATACACTCCACATTTGTTGTTTGCGGGTTGGTAGGCTTTAACCATTAGTTTCACAATAAATATTATAGTTTTTATAACCTCGACCAACAGCTTAACATACTATCTAAGTCAGAGAGACAAAGCAAACTTTCTAACTCGTAATTTATTGGCAGAAAATATCCCAACCCCCCAATAAATAAACCCCCATATATGTAGCTCAGAAACCCAGTGAACGTTGAGAGTCCAAGGGGCTGGAACTGGGCTGGCCAGCCAGCCTTACACCATAACGCACAACATTTATCAACTTCCACCAAGCGGACAGACAAAATCAAAACAAGTCGCTGGTTGCAGTTGGAAACAGCCCAAGATCTTGAATTTTGAAGATCACTACCAAAGACCTGTCCAGCTGTGAACTGGACGTCAATTTGTTGATGATGATGATGATGATGATGATCATTCACAAACTTTTAACTTGTACAAGTAGTAGTTCAATCAAATACCTACTAAAGATGAACTAACTTTCCTAAATTTGAATAGCTTTGCCAGGATATTTAAGGCACCAACCATGAATACAGAACAGTGCACTATTTAAGGAAGTATTTTTTTCGTGCAAAGTTTGAGTGGAAGCAACTCTTGGGAATTTGGTGTTTATCCAGGACTTATGTTACCGTCCGTCCATTCAAGTGACTCTTTGTCAAAAATCAAGTCGAACGGTTGCGTGAATAAAGGACAAAAAACATTCTTTCGCATTTATAATATTAGTTAGAATTACGATGTTTATATCGGGTGTGGTTAAACCCCTGGATCATGTGACTCCTTTATACGTTACATAGACTGTGGTAAGGCATTGTATTACAGCTGTGCTATGATATGGTTGCCTGTAATTTCTATACGCATTCCTTCGAACTGACAACATGAAGTTATTATTAGGTTTCATATCATTAGCTTTGTTTGTGCTCTCAATATGTTACTTATACGTTGGTTTGTGTCGTAGCGGTTGCCCGTGACTTCGTCCGCCGACTTTTTCTGATAAATAATATTAAAATGGCAGTGGTAGTTAGCCAATAACTCTTCCTCCATTACGCGTGAAGTTCGATCCTCGGCAAGCAACTTTAAATAAGGGCTAAACATACGTTCACCAATTGATATCAGCTTAAAAATGGTGAAACGGTTTTTCTTAAGACATCGCCTACATCATTAGGCATTCCATTTAGGTTTAGTATAAAATGGGCATTAAAAACATGGTACTTGCATACGATTTCAACCACCAATACATCCCAGTGTAAAATCTTTTCTTTTGAATGCCTGAACTGTCAAGGGAACTTATCTTTTAAACATTAATGAGGTTAATATAATAAATAATAGGATAATGATGTATTTGTAAAGAAAAGTAAAAGTATATGATGCTATTTAAACTCGTTTACGTGTGCAGAATTCTTGATTATTATCGGGAACATCGGACCATCAATTTAATTCTTAGTATATGGCAAAATGTGTCGTGAGCTTTGTATTAAGATCCACCGATCGAGTTTCTGTCATAACGAGTATATCAGTAATACGTAGTTGAGTGAAGTACTGGATTTTGATTCCACGTACATTGCATTCCAGAAGCTTAAAGACTTCTAACGCAACGGTTAGAAGCTTCGGGGCGATTAGATCTCCCTGCCATACTCCTCCTCAAATTGAACTGTACTCGTAATCATATTTCTCTGACTGACGACTCGTAGTCTACAAACTTTAAGCAAAGTTATTTAGTTATATCTACTCATGACGGTTTAACTTAGCGTATGTAAGTGATCTTTCACAATAAAACCTGTGTTAAATGTGTCTTAAGGCCCTACCAAAATGGCTTGTTTTAGAGTCTATAAGAAGACCAAAAACGATTTTGGTACCGAATTTCAGCGTGATGTGCTATTTTATGGTCTTGTGATGTCAAGGAAACTTCAACGTAAATTATAAATAATGGTTTGTAGCTGACCTTTATTCGCTAGGGTATACATATTTTATGGATACGGCAAGTTATTTCTTTGGGAGGCTTAAACCGTATAACCATGGGTACAGGGTATATTTTATTATTTAAAGTAGCGTCGCGCTATGATGGCCTGAATAAAGTAGAGGTTTTGATTACTACCTCTGACTCTCTTAGTAGGTACGTAATCTGGCGGTATATAGCCTTTCATCAGGCCCTATTCCTGGCCATTTGTTTAACATTTTTGAAAATACTTGTGGGCACGGGCTTATTTTTTGTTTTTACAAATTATGTTAATTTAAACCTGGCTAGTGTGTCGTTCTTTTAGCATATATGGCATGGTCATTTAAGGTAAGCCTCTAACTGTCCATGCTATATATTAAATATACGTACATTTTTTATCCACTTTAAAATATACTCCGAGTCCCCGACCTGTCGCATCCCTCCGTGCAAAAACAAACTAAGTTTTCTTATTACTTAATATAGATTACGACGAATAAAAATGATATTTTAATTCGTCTTTTAGTTTGTGACGTTTTCTTTGAACCATTTATTTTGTTATAACTAGTTCTTTCACTTTTAATTATTCACTGGTTACAGATAAACCGTTAAATTCGCAGGTGCAAAGGCCGTATCAGCCGACCTCTTAGCTTTCTTCAATTGCCTTACTTCGATTATATCCTTAACGGTTTATTAAATTTAGCTCGCAATAATTAAAAAAGACTTAAATAAGTTCCCGAAGGGCTATCATGCGCGCCACAAGGGAGTTATCTCTACCTAGTATCTCTATAGAAGAAATACAAGAAATATTTATCTCGTGGCTCATATTAAAATGTGACCAGCTGCACAGTACAGTAAACTTTTCACCAAGTTGCAACATGTCTTCCCCCGAACGCATTATCTGACAGCGACAGTTGTTAATCAGCATCGTAAAATTTGTATGGAGATGTCAGCTCGGCACCGCACCGCGCTGGTTTGAATAGGGCGAGGGCGAGCCCCAGTATTTATCTAGTGGTTAGCAGTTAGTTTACAGATAACGAGATACAGGGGTTGATTCCCGAAAATTGGTCGGGAAAAAGTTTTCATTCGATTCTCAGTAACAGCTCAGAGTTTGGAAATTAGCATTTTAAAACCCCTGTCTCGAGGAGCTTTTAAACGTTCGCACGGACGTCGTCGTTAATTAAATTTTTTGCAGACAAAGTCGCATCTCGCATTCTTTTTTACAGGCTTTTTTTTAGCTTCATCTGTATGTTTGTTTGATATGTTTGGAACCGACGTCTTTGGACTTGATTTGGCCCTTTTCAAACGGTCTGATTTCGTTCAAACTATGTAGATATATTGAAGACCTATAACAATACACTAATTTGATTAGATTATTCCATTTTTCAATATGTTAATTTATATTAATTTTCATCGAAGTATAGTCGAAAAAGTAGGAATGATGTTCATTTTAGTTTCCAACCTTTATCTTAAGCCGATTTCTATTATGTTAACAAAATTTGATGGTGAATGGGTTACCGATTAATTTTATTACAATAAAAATAATAGTTAAGAAAACTAAAGTAAAAGGAAGATATTAGTTTGGTTTTTTGAACCATGAATTTATTTTGTTTTCATTTCACCACAAGTTACCCCATAGCTCGCTTGGTAGTAGTTTAAAATTATTATAAACAACTAAGAAAACCAAGCGTTAGAGGTAATTTTGTATATGCGTAGAACCATAACGTCCATTATGGTTATCAAGAATCCCTACTTCCCTACTAATATTATAAATGTCAATGTAAGTTTGTTTGTTATGCTTTCACGCTAAAACTATTTAACTGATCCACATGAAACTTTGTACACATATTCTTGGAAGTGTTAGAAGTAATATAGGATACTTTTTATCCCGACATTAAGCTCGGTTCCTTTGAGAGAGGGGATGAGTGTTTGACGATTTTACACCATAACTCCGACAAATTATTTTTGTACTATAGAGGTTATATGTGTTTAATTTTGCCCAAACTGTGGTTGGAGATAGAGGACAGAACTCCTCAGTGGACAGCAGCAAACCCCTCATTTAAGGCTTAGCGATACTGAATACTTTTTTTTTTTTTTAGATCTACTAAATTTAATGCCACATCAAAAAACAAAATCAAACGCAGACGAAGTCGCGGGCAACAGCTAGTATTTAAATATATTTTTGAGCTGTGAAGGACTTTACAGAATTAAGTCATGTTGTTTGAAACTTATTTCGAAAAATACTCAGCATCTTAATAGTTCAGAATAATTAAACCACTTTTTTATTAACGGACTTTCTACAGAAAATACAGACAGTTTAGCTTGCAAGAAACTAGTTCCGAATGTGGGTGATTAACGCAGCTGATACACACCAAGATTTCTTATAATCCATTTATCTAATCAGTTAACATTTTATTTGCTAAACATGAAATCACCATTACATTTTTAATAGTAGGCCGGAGATTTAATATGCTGTAATATACCTACTGAGATGTTTTTTTTTATTTCGTGTACTTAAAAAGGTCCGTTGGTACATATTTTTACATTTAAATGCATATTAAGATACTTATGCATTTAAATGTAAAAATAGATTAAATGGTCAGTCCGTCTGTGATTTCTCAATATACAATTTCGTAGGACGTAGTGCGGTCTAAAGTCCTCTATTAGTTATAAATACGATAGTAAAAGTGTTTTTTAATATCCTTGTTTGGTTGTTCGGGCCACCTTTGGAGTATCTGAACTGATTTTGATGGGATTCTCTCCCGCAGATAGGACGACTTTGCAAAGTTTCTTCTTAGCTATTCTACCTATACCGTAAGTCTTGAAGTGACGGGTAAATCCTGGGTAATTAAGTGGAAAGGTTAATAAACACAAGAGACAACACTAATATATCTAAATTGCTTATCAACCAAGTACCATTTCCGTTTAAAAAAAATGGTGAAGTCTGAAAACGGACATGCCCTTTGAAGGAGTTCCGTACCATGATGGCACAAAAACACAATTAATTTCCTTTGGATGACAATTAATGATTCCTCATCATCATCATCAGACTATTGAAATCCCGATGCTGGGCACAAATGATGGTTCCACAACACCATCATCTCAACTGCATGATCTCCAATAGCTGGAAATAGGTGTTTAATGGTTATTTTTACGGTTTCGCGTCGCTTGCATCCAGCTAAGTTTTATGTAGGCTCTCCACCCTTTTAAGGGGTCTACTAACACCACGCTTTTCTGAGCGGAGACTGTACTCTGGCATCTTAGGATCCAACGTCTATCGACTTACAGTTTGGTTTGATAAGAATTTGAGTTTTAAGTGACGGCCCGTGCCAGCCAGCTCCTTGCCCTTTGCTGGCAAGCAGCATTGCTTTGTTCCGGTCTGAAGGGCGTAATGGCAGGTGGAATTACAGCCACTTTGAGTCTAACACCTACGCCTTAAGTGGGTAAAACCTCTCTTAAAACGCTCATAACTCCGGAGAGTTAAGATTTCGCCACATTTTTAAGGTAATAACAAGAATTGATTATTATTAACCTTTAATGACAAATTAATCCGAATTAAATACGTTGCTATTTAAAAACTTGTATAAAAGTAAAGGTTACGCAATGCATGCCATCGGTATGCATGGTGACCTCTCATTTATTACAGTTATGTACAGATTTCTTTTAGTCTAGGACACGCGGCGGGACCTTGATCCGCTCGGATGAACCAGAGCGAGAAAGGTTGTAAAAACTCGTATAGCGACTGTCCATTTATGCCTACACGTTTGCCCTATAACGTAACAGCATAACAGCTGTATCCATAGGCTAACAGGTTTACGTTTTACGCTTTTTTTTTTTTTTTTTTTTAATTCTTATTTTACACTTTTTTATTTTTTATTCCCAGCTGATGGTAAGTTGCAAATCATCGCCTTTAAACAGAGCAACACTTTGCAACGCATGCAGGGAACACCTGCAAAGTGTTGCCCTGTTTCCATCAACCTTAGGCGTAGATGTGAAACTGCCTGTTATAACACTGGCAACCACGCACTTCAGACCGGCAGGGAGATTAAGTATCTCACACAGGGTGATTACGTATCTCGTGACAACTATGCGATAGGCGTAAATCTTGCAATCACTGCTGTCAAACGTCACTTTTGTTTATTTATTGTATGGAAAAGTGACGTTTGACAGCGGTGATTGCAAGATTTACGCCTATCGCATAGTTGTCGCGAGATACGTAATCACCCTGCGGAACAGCAATGTGACAACGCTGCCTAGCGGCAGATATAAGCATGCGAGTACTTCCCTGCACGGCTAGCATGGGCAGGAGACAATTAATTCCCCGATGAAAGGATAGAAAATTATCTTCTCCCACAGTTTTATAAACTTTCATAGCACTGGCGCACAAGTGGTTATAATATCCAAATAATATATGTGTACTAGCGGACCCCAGCGCCATCTGTCGGGCTGATTTGTGAATCTAAACCAGCCAGGGTGCCACCCAAACGTATACCAAAAAATTCATTCAAATCGGTGCAGCCGTCTAGGAGGAGTTCAGTGACATACACACGCACACGGCGGTAAACTTCTCCTATTCCATGTTCCAGTGATTTAGCAGATGGGCACGTTGATTATATCCCTTGTCAGGGGGATATAATCGGGGGCTATAATTTTTGTCTCCCGCTGTGCTGGGCGAGCACTGTCACAAAAAGTCTAAGAGCGCTGTCACTACTAAATATCCATTGTTTTCGAGTATTAAAACGCTGCATCCAACCAAAACATAAACTTACTCGGCTTTGTGCTATAAACATTATTTATTATTTTTGTATTTTTTTTATTAATTTTTAATTTATTGATTTTGTTTTTTTTTTTTTTTTAAATTCTTAACATCTTTAATAAAAATATATAAAACACTATTAAAAATTTAAAAGAAAAAACATCCACCCTCCGCTTGCGGGGCTTTTGAATGCCCAAGCAACCGGCGGTCAGGGCTCCAGAGTGAGGAACCTGATACTTTTTCCTTTTCAGCTTTCACCAGATTATCGTCATGTGGAATAGTAATGTCAAAAATTATTGCACGGCGCACTGATCGATAGACTAGCACTATATCAGGTCTTTTAGCTGTAATATACCTGTCAGTGATAATCGTTCGATCCCAGTAGAGCAATGCACTTGCTATTTTCAAGAATTTATTATTTATTGTTATTATTTGTAAAGTTGTGATAGCCTAGCGGGTAAGGCTTCGGCTTCCCTTTCGGGGGGACCGATTTCTATCCCCGGCACGTACTTTGAACTTATCGGAGTTATTATATTAAATATCGCATGCTTTAACGATGAAGGAAAACATCGTGAGGAAACTTGCATGCCTAAGTTCTCCATTAAGTTCTCAAAGGCGTGTAAAGTCGACCATTCCGCACTTGTCCAATGTGGTGAACTATGGCATAAACTCTTCTTATTCTGACATTAGACACGTGCGTTTTATTATTTCCGCGGAGAGACGCTCGAAGCTTGGATAAGACTGTAAGAGGAGATAGGTCTCCTCTTACAGTCTTATCCAAGCTTTATTCCTTCTTGGAGAAAATTTCTGCTACCTATGGTACTGATGCTACGTAAGATTCGTCTTCTTAGTATAGAACATTGATTTAATATGTTTCTTTTGTTTCGAATACTCAAAGAGTTAAGTGCATACAGAATCCGTGTACACGACTAATATTGAAGCATCAAAAACCACTCGACTTTAGTAGTGTTTCTCAAACAGGCGGTTAGTCACCTCATTCATTTAGCAGTTGAGAGTAATTATTTTACCTCTAATGTTCTAAACGTTTATCATAAAATGCGGAAAATGGGAATAGTTTGTGATCTAGCAGCATTCTATCTTCTCTGTTTTTTGACACAATGCACTGTATACCTACTACAATGGCTGAATGAGGATTCTGTATGTCCTCTGAGGCTACGAATCTTACGTAGCCTCAGTGACATAATGATACAGCCGGCTTTAATAAGCCGGTAAATATTTTCTAAAGCGATAAGTTGCTCGCCTAGTAAGACTTCTATTTTAGTCCAAATCCTATAAACAATGCGCAGGTAGCGTTACATATGCACCAGTTGATGTCAGTGCTTTGAACCCTTCGCTGCTACCACCAATAACTGCCTCGTTGATTAATCAGTTTGCATTTTTAATAACAAATCACAAGATCTTGGGCGCAGTATAAATGCAGTATTGAAACAACGAATTTCGAAACAGCAGACTAACACACATGCACGCACCGACGAGGCCCCAAAGCTGTTATTGCAGGATTTTAGTCGGGGTGTACTAGCTTTGGGGCCTCTTCGGCGCGTGCATCTGTGTTGCTGTCCTGTTTCAATGTTTGATCGTAGTTTCCATACTGCTTCAATATATTTACTGAGTCTTGGGTTAGTTTATCATCTGCTTGGGCCCAAAAATAGATAACGGGTTCGCCTGGACAATTTTTTTATAATTTTATCCAAATCGCATTGTTTTCCGTGAACGGGGACGCGGTTAACGGTAATAGAACTTGGGTGTATCAAAAAGTTTATAGGTGTATAGGTAAGTTAGTTGAATCAATCTGTCGGGAAATTTTAGTACCAGCCTTTTGAACTATACGTAGATTTCCAACCCAAGAAAGGAGGTACCTACCGAGTCGTTGGGCTTTGACAGTATTCGTAATATTCATAGGATCGACACAGAGTGTGTGCAGTGACAACCAAAACATCAGCTGTGTTTACTTTTTAGGTCAAGGTCAGGTGAAGGTACAAAGGTCCTAGATAAGGCAACAGTTTACAAACAAGTTCGTACGCACACGCATACAGGTGTAAACGTGATTTTAAGTCATGAAAATTAGAAAGGATTGTAAATTTCTTGAGTTACATTTATAAAAATACTGAAAGGTACTTTATTGCTTAGTACTTTTATTTGTCCTTGCATTATCGTCAGCATCGGTGGAGCGTGGCGGGAACTTAATAGGCTGAAGATGCTGCATGCCAATAAATAAACAGTCGGTTCAATCAATAATTATGGACCCCAGCTATAACGCTCAGTAAGGGCCCAATTGGTTGACCCGATTTATTCCAATCTTTATTACCATTCACATTTGATCATCGGTCGACGCGACTTACGTACAAGTGACCCATTTTGTTGAACAATTCGTACTCTCACTATAACATCAGAAAATTTGAAAGAAGAGTTGTTGGATAAAAATATTGACAAGTTACAGGTTTTTCAAAACGCGTAAGCAACCTGATTTGCATAGCGCTTAATTCGATTTCACTGCAAACAAACAAAAAATATTTAATACTCAATACTTACTACCCGTCTCTGGAGTTCTACGTTCAATAGAAGATATATATTGAAAAAGATATAAGAACATATTCTATGTTACTCTCCGTCCTATCAACTAACTCTATGCCAAAAATCAAGTACATTAATAATAAATATGACAATACATCACCATCTTGCCCCAAAGTAAGCGTAGCTTGTGTTATGGGTACTAAGATAGCTGATGAATATTTTTTTTGTGAATAAAATACAAATAAATATTTTTTTTGTGAATAAAATACAAATAAATATTTTTTTTGTGAATAAAATACAAATAAATACTTATAATATACAGATAAACACCCAGGCACTGAAAAACATACATGTTCATCACACAAACATTTTCCAGTTGTGGAAATTGTCAATGTTATTTTTGGTTATTTCTACATGAAAACTGAATATATCAATGCTATTAAAATTATAATCGTTTCTCTAAATCGGCTAGGTGTATTAAAACACTATTTATGAGTTGTATCATACTAACCTCAATAACAATTTGTCTTGTATAAGGATTAAAGCGCATGGTGTATAGAAAGTATATGCCCGTAGCGTATAATTTTCTGAAATACCATAGCCATGGAATGCCATTATACGCCCGCATAAGGTGACATAGCAATTTTTTTTTACTGCTCCATAATCCAAATGAAAATATGAACAATTGATACTCGTTATTTAAAATTTGGTTATAAAGGACTTTATTATACAAAGTGAATCCAAAGCGATGAGCGCTGTGGTCTTATCAGTGAGACGTCCCGGGTTAGTATCTTGGCAGGAAAATTTCTGAAAATTATTATTCCTGAATTTTCTCCGGTCTGATCTGGTGAAAGGCTTCGGCCGTTGCTAGTTAGGGTAGGGTAGACCCTACCTAAAAAGACAAAGACGGTAACGGTTAAATAAAAAAGAAGTTACGCACGGTAAATATTTGTTATATTAACCCACAATTAAAATAAATACATCGTCCCTTTTTAATCTATAATACGGCAAAAAAAAAAAACTAACTACAACTTCCTTATAAGCACTTTTGAAAAGTCAAGTCTGTCTGTTTGTAGTGACTCTACCACCGGTTTGGGGGGCAGATTCTACTGACACAATCATTTTACTGTTTAACAATCATTCTCTATCTTGTGAATGATGAAAGAGTCTCGTCATTAAAATTAAAATTCAACAATACTGAAAATGACCAAAGTTTTCAGGTCACATAAAATCATTCTCCTTACTATATGTTGCATAAATCAAATAATCCCAGACATATGAATATACGAGTAGCTATAAAAAACCTTATTTTAGCATTACGGGAAGGTTTATATAATTTTTTAATCATTACCAAGTAATTATTTGCATATATATATGTATGCAAATAATTACATACTCTAACTAAACCAAATTTATTTATTCTTTATAATATTTGTTTTATAAATGTAACCTAAAATAAACTATGTAAAACTAAATAAAATCTAAAACGTCTTAGAAGGTTTATATTAAGATTTTTGTATAAAATCTTAAGAGAGCTTCTTATTGTCTCCTAAAAACTATGCTAATTTGATTACTGCGTTACCTATGCGACGAATTATGGGTTTGAACGATTATTAATTTACTTTTATTGTTCCAGGTGTAATATTCCCCGGCTTAGGGGAAAGAGTTCCAGATGGGTACGAAATGTTGGAGCTGACGCCTACCGGACTGCCTGCGAACTTGAATCATGGATCGATGCGGTCGCCGGAATGCTACCTGTGCATTCGAAGAGGAAGGGATCGACCTCCGTTAGTGGATTTAGGTAAATATTAGTCATCATCATCAAATCAACCTATTTCCGGCCCACTCAGGGCACCTCCCACAATGAGGCCGTAGTCCACCAAGCCGTGTACTCCACATACCTTTAAGAACATTATGGAAAGCTCTCAGGCATGCAGCATTCCTCACGATGTTTTCCTTCACCGTTGTAGGAAATGATATTTTAATTATAATACAATACTTTTGGCATTCTTAAGTGAACTCAAACGGAACTGCTGGACTGTAGAGTTAGTTAATCGTAATGCGGTATGTTAGCTGGTGCTTTATTATTACACATTTATTTGAACTCTTGATTCTTGATAATAATCTATACTCTTGGTATATTGTCTAGATTCACTCATCGTAAGATTCCTCCCACTCCCAAATTACTTCATTCCATGACCTTAGCGAATATTTCAAACATGAGCATTACTTACATGCTATTTTCTATAGGTAGACATACAAAAGAAAATTCCCTGACAAACCTGAAAATAAGAAGAATTTCTTTGATTTATCTTGATAAGTTCGTTTGCTTGTTTTTAACTTTATGATTGGGTAGGCTTGCATTTTCTCTGGTCCCTTTCAGGCTCAAGTTATTCACCTGATCCTACTGAGTCAACCTCGAAGTTTTATATTTCAGCGTTTTACGTTTCATGTTCGGATTTTATGTAACAAATTTGTTCCTTCTAATTAATAAGTCAATTTATAAAGAATTGTGGATAAGTAACCCTTACGACTTATTTAACTTCATCTTTTGTTTATACTAAAATAGGGGTTTCTATGGAGATATCGCATTTAGCATTCGCTTATTTTCCGCTTCTAGTCAGCAAACCTGTCAGTAGTCTATAACGGCCGATCCACACTATTCGTTTCGGGGCCGCCGGCGTACATTACGTTCTTAGACCGCGGTTTAGTCTGCTCTTCCAGCATTAATGCCCGTTTTCACAAATGACAAACAAGGCAATCAGTAATGCGTAACCTAAGGGGGGTTCCTGTGCATACATAAACCGTCCATCCATAGACGTTGCCTAAATCATAAGGCATTCGATTTCGGCGATTCAAAATAATGTGATATGTCGTAAACGGCGATACGTCTTAAGAAACAAGTTTTCCTTGTGCACGCACGTTCTGTTCTTTTATAAATGTTTGTTTCGATCCTTGGTACTACCTAAATAAAAAAGTGGTGAGCGTGGCAACGTTACGACGCTGCACTGATCGTGTGAAACGCTCCATGTGTACCGTCCGTATGTGGTAAGCGCCATGAACGCCTTTTTGACAATTTCTTAATTTAGCGGCCGTCATCGATTCATCATCATTCGCAGCCTATTATCGTTACACTGCTGAGCACACTCCTCGACTCTCAAAAGAGAGACGGTTTTAGACCATAGACCCACCACGCTGCTCCGATGGGGGTTGGTGGGAGATCAACGATTTATCGATAGAAAACATTAAGGTGAAAAAAAATTTGTAACAAAAAAACCGCCTTTGTGAAACAACTAAAAAGTAACATTTTTAAGTCAAATGCGAAGTAAAATCGAAACATACAAAGTATAGATGTATACGGTTTTCTTTTTATAACACCTAACAAGGGAAGTACACAAAAATTTTCTACACTGTACTTCGCACGGACTTAAAAATGTTGTCGCAAATATTTATTTCTTGCTTTTTTAGTTGTCTAACGAAGTCCTGCTCTTTTTTGCCAAATTTTTTTTTTACCTTAACACTCCCTAGAAATTTCGCAGGAAATTTATGAACTCCCTTAGAAAATGTATGGCGGCCAAGATACAGACAGACAGACAGACAGACACAAAAATTCAAAAAAATTTAGTATGACCTTTTTATCGATTATAGAGGGCGAATATTTTCACAAAACAGCCGCGGACGATCTGACCTAAAAATAGATCACTCGCCCCCATAGACCGGAAGCTTGGTACTCTCATGGAAGAAGCTAAGAGAACGCTGTTATATTACCTAAGTGGTCACGAACTATAAACGCGGGAAGAGGAGTGTAGCGACTCTATGCCGTGGTATTCTGTTGTAATAAAGAGAAGGTATTTCTTATGTAAACGAAACAGAATCCTTATAATGTCGCATTGATATATTATGTACCTTATGCGTCGGTCTCGCGGTATTGCCGTAAGGCGATTTAAGGCAACCCGACATTCGATATCTTCATCTTTGATTTTTTGTTCGTTGTGGTATTACATTTTTACAAAAATAACCCCAACCTCAATCAAAACATTTCTCGAAATGCCTTATCTCGCTCTTACAAAGCACACATACACGCCGCGTTTGGATACGCTCTTACAAAGCGCACATACACGCGTTTGGATATTTAAAACCAGTAGCGTGCACTTCATACACGCACAAAAGCACTGCCTACCCAAAAACTTTTGTATAACTCATAAATGCGTAGGCAGGCTTTTCAATTTTATGGCGTATTCCTTCTTTATGCATACCCTGGTGCAAAACCCTGTGCACGCCACTGTTGATAACACTTTTCTATAAACACCCCCCCCCCCCTCTTATTATTTTACCAATTTGGTCCGTATTGAATTTGCTGTGCCTTTAAAAAATTCGTGTTGTCAATAAGAAAACGTCCCTGAAGTCAAATACATTTCATATATGACTTTGGGGACGTTTTTTAGATGTAAGAGTACTAAATACCAATGCTTTTGTATTTAATACATTAGTCAGCGCTAGTGTTGCCCAAATGCAAGAACAAGACGAGACTTAGCCAGTCTTGGTCTTGGTCTTGCGCCAATACACCTGGTCTTGGTCTTGGTTTTGGTCTTGCGCTCCCAGTCTTGGTCTTGGTCTTGGTCTTGCAGCAAGAGTCTTGCAAGTCTTGCAATTACCTATTAGTCTATTACTATTTATTAAAGTTTACTTTAAATCTTAGAAAAACGTATTAGAATTGGAACATTGTGAGCTTGAATTAACATAGCCATAGTAAAGATCAAGCAGATTAATAAATAACTGAAGATTTGATAAGAAATTCGAAAAATCAACTGACCTATATGTCGTTTTCCATGGAAGTAACTGTTTCTTAATAAACATTTATGATTTATAAGCTTACATTTGCTAAAACATGTAAAAAAACAAATTAATTACAATAACTTGACTGTATTTTAAAGAACAATACTTATCTGTCTAGAAAGAGATTGAACCCTCAACTTATAAGAAATTTAATAAAAGAGTTTTACGATTTATCATTTATTTGAATAAAAAATAAAATACAACACAAATCAACAGCTTTATCATTAGGTTATGATACTTTATATCAATTCTTTTGACCAAGAATTAATACAAAGTAACCATCTGGCTGACTCATCACTTAACCTATTTCTATGTTTTCTAATTACTAATGATGCTTTAGAAAATAACCTCTCAGCAGGTACTGAAGTTGCAGGTATTGAGAGAAAATCACGGGCCATTTTCGATAAAATCGGATACTCTGTCTCATGCGTCCTCCACCAATCTAAAATGTCTTCCGAGCTGGCAGTTCTTGGTTTTCTCAGGTACTCCTCCAACTCGTCTATCACTAAGCCTTGAAGACAAGATCCAGATGACGTCGAGGGACATTCATAGAGTTTATCAAAGTCTATTACGTCTTCATCTTCATCACATACTTTATTGTCTTTTTCTGGTAATTCCAGAGATTTGTTCAGTGAGTATAGACTTTTATATTCTTCATAAAGTTCATTGAACTTGCGCAGACTTTCTGTTTTAAGTTGCTTCCCCCACATTGTCAGGTCAAAAGTCTGAGCCTTATGCCTTGGGTCTAAAATTAAAGAAGTACAATAAATCCAGTTGCTCTTCTTGTAATGTTTAAGCATTTTGTCTCGATCTGCTTGGAAAGCTAGAATGAGCCTTTCATCCACTTCAGATCGATTAGGTTTCTCATCTAACTGTTTTACCATGGATTCAATTTTATCTAGCAAGAGATTAAATGATACAATGACTAGCGGTAACGTAACATATTTGTCTCCACCAAGTTTTGTACTTAAAAGTTTAAAGTTTATTAGAAATTTATGTAATTTTTCGAGTACCTGCCATTCATTAGCTGTGATTTGAAAATCATTCAATTCGGTGATAGAACTGCACAATATGTCAATGCCCGCTCTCACTTTTAAACCAAATCCAATCATATCATGTGTGGAATTCCATCTCGTTGGACAGTCAAGAATGGCATTTAGATTTGATGGCACGCCAGCTGCTTCACAAGCAGACTGAAACTTCTTCTTCACTATCTCACTTCTTTTTATTTTACTGGAAATACTGCGTAACTTTGTTACAGATGTACGCGAGTCAGCAATATTTGGTGCAGATTCTTCATCTTCCTCATCCTCAGTTTCGTCTGCATAGTCTTCGTACTGCTGATCTTGCGCGTTAGTGTCAGACTCACAGTGTAATGCTAAGGTCTTTAATAAATCTTGTACACCAAGGTTTAAAATGTGAGCAAAGCACCGGAAATGTTGATTGTCTGAATCAAAGTGTGGCGGCAGCTGTTTGCCCAGTTCATACATAAATTTGGTATTTGCAGTTGCGTTGTCGACCGTGATACCTTGTATTTTATCAATTATGCCATATTCCAATAAACATTCATGGAAAATCGTTGCAATATCTTCCCCAGTATGTCGACCGCGTGATGGTATAAAATCAAGAACTACAGATCGATACTTCCATTCGTTGTCTATATAATGAATAGTAACCCCGTAGTAACTCCTACCAGCAATTGACGTCCACCCATCAATGGTAAACGACATTTTAGATGATAATGGTTGAAGTCGTTCCTTGAGATTCAATTGGAGCTCTTCAAATCGCTCTTTGACTTTCCTTCTAAGTGTAGACCTTTTAGGAAACACCATATTAGGGCAAATACGTCGAAAATATACTTGTGTAGCTTCGTCATCGAAAAATGAGAAGGGAAGATAGTTTTTCACCACCCAATCAACTGTAGCTGTCGTGATGTTGTCACTGCTGTTTTCCGACTGAAACAAAACAATAAATCTTGTGTTATTATTTAAAACATACTAGGTTTGAGCGTATAAGAGGAGGAGGTTTGTTGTTGTTAAATCGAGAAAATCGTTAAATTGATATTTGTTATATTAAGGTTGCACTGTACTGTAATTTACCAAAATAAAGTACTTAGTTGTTACTGGCCGATTAAATGAAAATATGGGTGTTTATAAAAAATATTTAAGACGATAATTACATACTTAATATGTCGCACCCCTAGATGAAAACACCACTAACTCAAAAATACTTACGTAAGTTAATGGCGTTTTTGAAAGTATCGCATGAATAGCTACGCGGAGTTAAAATTCTTTTAACTGTTAAAAAAATATTCTTACCTGTCCACTTCTTCCAGCGGTTACTAAAAAGCTTGTGATATCTCCACTTAATTTTGGTTTAACAGGAAGAAATATTTCTGATTCCTTTTTGTGGAAAGACATTAGATGTTTCCTTAAGCCTGAAGTGTTTCTGTTTTTCATTTTTATTTCAATCTTTTTATGTTGGCACAATTTACACAAGGCAGTTTGGGATGCATGAATTATTTCGAAAAACTCCTCAAATTTGCTTTTGGGTCTTTTAGATCTGTGACTCAAACTCTCGTTACTCGGACTAGAATAATTTGAATCTTCGTCACTCATATTAAATTGTACACGTGATACGTTTTTAGAAAACAACGAGAATTAGTAAAAACAATTATTAAGTTAGAATCGAAGCACAGCTCAATTGGAAATGACTGGAATTAAAATAATTCCTTCATTTATAGTACGTTTCCTTGCTTTTTACCGCGCCGCCTCGCCACGTGCCGGCTCTATGAAAAGGATGCCGCCGCAAATCGAACGATGCCGCGTGCGGCGTACAAACACACACTAAATATTACCTACTTGTACAGACGCGACCCGTGAATAAAATATATGTAAAGAATTAGTGCCAATCACTATTCTTTACATATAAGTGAATGTTTTGGCGTGCATCTATACTAATATTATAAAGCTGAAGAGTTCGTTTGTATGTTTGATGACAGAAGTTTTAAAATAAATAAATAAATCCTGAACGTCACTATACCTCCAAAGTTACTATTCCTCGTGGACGAAGTCGCGGGCACAGCTAGTAAATACTTACTCTCATCATCTCTCTCAGAGATATTCGAACACTTTTTTGCTATTTTTTCTTGTAAAAACTTAAGAAATATAATGACTAAATGTACAATAATAGTACCTAAGTAATTAGTTTAAAACCATATAAGTAATCAATATTATAATTACTTACTAGAATGAATTATTATGACATCTACTACCTATCCTCACCATTTTATCCTAATCATAATACTACTTGCGTGATCAGTATAATGTATTCATTTTCATTCTAAGCACTCTGAAACTTATTTATTCTTTGGAACACCTGTAGGTACTCTTAAAATTCGAAATTATTTTGCATGAATAGTGTCAAATGTTATGATTTCGGCGCGGCGGCAACGATTGTTTTAGATTTCAAAAGAAGCCGCCGGCGCGTGTATCATAACCATGTACTTCCGAAAAGCGGCAAATTTCTTTGAGAAGTAAGTACAAAACCTTTGATGCCGCATTATCAAAGTGCCGATGGTTAAAACATAACTATGCATGCACTCAGTTTGATTTAAATAGATATTTTTTTATTCGCTATGTTTATGGTATTAGTCGTAATGCGCATAGGTCCAGTTTTTCATATTCTTTGATATAGTTTTTTGCGTCTCATAGAATTCCTAAGCGTACCTACCTACCTATACACCGAACTGTTACACCTAACTACTCCGTGAAATAGCGCTAAGTCCTAGCTGCAAGACGCAAGAGTCTTGCAGGCTATGTCTTGTTCTTGCTCAAGTCTTGCACGGTCAGTCTTGGTCTTGGTCTTGCTAAAAATACGCGGTCTTGTTCTTGGTCTTGGTCTTGCAAAAACGCAAGAACAAGACCAAGACTGCAAGACCAAGACTGAATTTGGGCAACACTAGTCAGCGCGCGGGTATAAAGCAGCTAGGTAGCCCTTTCTATGCTGCCTGCACAAATGCCATAAAATCAGGCTGAATTCTTATTGTTACTAAAATGAGTATAGCCTACTGCCTACGTTACTCGCTAAATTTAGCTTATGTGAAAAAAAATTAAATCGTTTTAGTAGTTTTTGAGTTTATGCATTACATACAAATATACTCATCTTTTCTCTTTATAATATGAGTAACCTATCTACAAATATTATATGTGGTTAATTGTTTAGACAATATTGTTGTTGTGTAATTTCATTAAGTATACGTAACTACTATAGAAATCTAAATATAGAAATTCTAAATACGGACTCTAAGTTTATTGCGCATTTGTTGAGTGATTGCGTTTTACTTATATACGTTAACGTTCCAAATTTATTCGATAAAAAAACAACAAACTAATTCAATTATTCGATAGAAGAAGTTATTTCTTTGCATGTTTCTTTTTATATGGTAAGTTAGCCCTCGACTGAAATCTTGTCTGGTGGTATGTGACAATGCAGTCTAAGTTGGCCTCCCAGGAACCCTGCCAGGGCATCGAAACCGCAGAAAATTTAAACCGGTATCGTTCGTTAACCCTGCTATCGGAATAATTTTGGTTAAAGTTTCGGTTTCGTTTATTTAAGCGGTCAAATTAAGAAACCACATCTAGTTTTATTTCGCTCATTTAACAAATATCATTTACAATTTATCCAGTATAAAATTCTGAATTATTTTTTGTAATTTTGCGCATATATGCGCACTATGAAATGTAGTAAATAAATTTCAATTATTGCCGAACCAGTTGTTGACCGCGGCTTCGAACGCTGTGTTTCATAATTTTTTTTTCATAGGGTTTTTCATAAATCCTGCGAAAACCGTACATTTAGCCGGGATAAAAAACAGCCTTTGTGTTAATCCACGGAATACACTATGTCCATTCCAAAATTCAGTCGAATTAGCTCAGTAGTTTTTACGTGAAAGAGTAACCAATCCATCAATTCATACAAACTTTCGCATTTGTAATATTAGTAGGATATCTAATATGATTGTAGCGAGCGATCTGATGTTACCCAATTATTACTCAAAACATTGATACACCGATAATATTTCAGTTCATAAACCGGTATAAACAAAGAACAATAATTTTAACCGGTTACTTACCAAAAATTACCACCAGAAGAAGAAGAACGTGAGATTTTCTACCTATTCGATCGCCTGAAAGTAAGCAACGATTTATACAGAATCGAAAGAGCTCCATCTAGTGGTTAGAATTAAGTGGCGCTAGCGATTGCTTTATTCAAATTCAAAATTCATTCATTTCAAGTAGGCCTAGTCTATAAGTACTTTTGAAACGTCGAGTCAGTCTGTTTGTAGTGACTCTAACACCGGTTCAGAAGGCAGATTCCACTGAGAAGAGCCGGCAAGAAACTCAGCAGTTTGCTCTTTTCCAACATCATTTTATAGTTTAACAATCTTTAGAATTGTTCTGTATTGTGAGAGATGAGAGCTGAGTGGCCTGTCTCCAAGCAGCCTTGTCATTAAGGAATTCTTCGATCGAGTAGTAACCACGATTGGTTAAATGTGTTTTAATATATTGTTTAAACTTAGGTAAAGGTAGAACTTATATTACCTTCGGTATCATGTTATAAAAGCATATACCCACCCCTACAAAGGATTTCTGTACTTTCCTCAGACGATATGCAGATCGACTTTTTGTTTATAATTACTTATGTTTTGTTTAAAAAAGATTATATTATTATAAATAAATATATCACTTTAAATTTGGCACGAAGGGATTCGCGTCGTTTAAATATCGATCGCACAGCTCTTTTCTGTAGTAGTGTTTCTATTTTTCTTATTACGAGTATAATATGTTATTTATGTGTGCCATTATTCCGCAGGCGTAATGTACGAAGGCAGAGAACGTTTAATGGCGGACGCGGAAATGGTCCTGCTATCTGTGGGCGACCGTCTCGCCAACGTGAACAATTCCACCGCTAAGTCGTTCATAACGTATAGACGGGCGCATCCAACGGCGCCGTGCAACGCATTGGTCGTGGTAGACGTGTGTGTGATAGTTACGAGTCGGGGAGAGACGCAGCCGCATGCCTTCTGTATGATCGGGAAGAATCTGAATAAAGGTAAGTGAACTAAACGCCATAAAAAAAAACCTATGTAAGTCCGGAGTAATATGCCGAGCTCAGGGATACTGGATAACTTTCTTACACCTTTATTAAGGGATTAAATCCTTACACCTTCGAACCAAAAGGTGATAGCTAGTTTCCACTAACAGAAATATTAACAGGAATTAACATGGAGGGTAGACATTACATCGTAAATAATACGCAAAAAACAAAAGAACAAATCTGTCTTCGAGTTTGACAAGACATGATCGGCCGACCCCATTCATCGTGGGCAGTGGAGTGCAAAAGGTTTTAGACCAGGGTAGGGACCATAATTCCGAAACTTGGCAGATAAATAAAAATCCTCTTTCTTTACGAGTGATATAATTTTTTAGGGTAGGCAGTGCTTCTGTGCATGTATGAAGTGCCTGCCACTGATCGTGGGCTAAAGGCAAGTAGAAGATGAATAGGAACTTACCACGATTAAGTCTTCAATATCAGAAAATACATCCAAATTTTACCTGGAAAAAAGAATAATAAACTTTGAATCTCCACGCGGCTCGTATGCGGGTTGATGGTCACAGATAACGAACTATGAGTCCTCAGTGACGATTATTATCAGGTTACAATGTTGTTATAATGACCTGGACCGATAACTCAAAGTGATCCCTGAGGCCTGGACAAAAAGTCCCACGTTGACCCAGGTCGGTTTTTTGGATCGGATTTTGGATTTATCAAAATACCGACCTGGGTCAACGAAGTTCCAGCTCTATCCACTGAACTGCTCACTGAAATCTCATCTAGGCGACTTTAGGTAGATACCGTATAAACGTGACGTCGATGACTTCCCATTTTCGAAATTACGTTTTGGTCTTCTAGCACTGAATTAGGGTGAAAACTTTAGGAATTTGACGCTAAAAGTAGAAATAAGTGCGTGCGTCCTTTCGTACGTTCTTTGCGTATGAGTCGTTGTATCAACCCGCACATAGGTCCCCTCAAGGGATGTAACAGTATAGAGTATTCCACTTGTATAAAGTGCGTGAGAGATACTATATATTTATTATCTATGGTCATTACTAGTCCAAATATGTATTTTACTTATCTGTAAGCAATTATCTATATTAAGCTGTTTTAAATTGCAGGTTTAATAGGGAGCGATGTGTTCCTCTGTTACAAAAAGTCAATGAACCGTCCGCCGCTAATAGCTTACAAACCAGAAGTACTATTTAGGTGAGTTTGAATCAGTCCATAATATTTAGTTAGACCGGTATTTCGCACATCGATAGACTTCCGTCATCAAAAATTTGTACGAATACTTCAATCGTATAATCTTACAACTTTTCCTTTCCTTGTAATGGACAGTTCACACGGGGGACCGATGGGCAGAACAGTTTTATTTTTACCCAACGAAAATTCCAATGTTCTTACACGATCTCTAATCATTCGAATCCGTATCTTGTTACCTATGAATTTACGTTGTATGCTGTACCCGATACTGGTAATAAACTTCACTAAAAAGTTAATATTAGTAAATATATATTCGAAGAGTGCCCAAAATGATCCACTCGCTAGTTGCAGTTTCCTCGATTTTTCTATCCATTTTGTACCGATGTCCGGACGTTCCGAACGTCCCTTAAGTCGGCCATTACGCACTATTGACTGATTTAAGAGACTGACTCGTAGAACTTCCATGATTTGTGTAAAAAATTAAGACATCCACGAATAGGATCCATTGGTATTTTCGGAATCTGCCATTTTGTTGGCGCCCTTATTGGATTTGCATATTTTTTTCCATAAAGTACTGAATTGTTCTAGTCAAGCCCTCTCATTTGAAACCCATGTCGTGGGAGTTGTGAAATAAATATATAATCTGCAATTTTTAGCGGCGGGGGCGGCCATCTTGGAATTTTTTATGATAATGGATATAAAAATTGTATTGTCATCAGAACAAAATATGTGTACCAAATACTAAATCCCACAATCTTGGCACTGTCCCGTTCTCTTGCTGTCGTCTCGTCCTGTCTACAAACGGTTGCCTGTTAGAGATTGCTAGCAGCAATAAGGCCGCCTTTACTGTTTCTTTTCCTGTATGTTATACGTGCAATAAAGTGTTTCTTCTTCTTCCTCTAAATCAATCTGACAAAAGAAAATGGGTAATTACGACTACTAAAAACCCAAACCGAAACCAAAGCAAGCTAAATAAAACCATTTAAAAAAAAATGGTAAAAATTACTCGATACGATATTTTTGAGTGTGATACAACATAGTGATACAAATTTGGGCCAAGCCTTAGAATGAATCATTAAAAAAACAATGAAGAGTTCTGTTATATTTAAAATGAACGCTAATTGAAATAACTTTCACAAAGTGAGTCGGTAATTAACGCCCGCCGGCGCTAAAAGGCTATGTTTAATGAACTTTAGCCGGCCTCTGTAGAGTTGAACGCAAGATTTAAATGCATTAAACTGCATATTTCTATGGCTTTCAGCGCGCTTTAATTTGTTTTAAGTGAACTGATGGTTTTAATAAGTGGGATTATCTTTAGATAGCGGCGTACTGGGTGTTTCAGTGGGAGAAAAAAAAACTGTATATTACGACATTTATATATCACCATCTAGCCCCAGAGTAAGCGTAGCTTTTGCCATCGGTATTAAGATGACGGATGAATATTTTTTTGAATTATAATACATAAATACGTATAATATACAAATAACACCCAGCCACTGAAAAAAAACTCATGTTCATAACACCGACATTTGCTAGTCGTAGGAATCGAACACACAGCCACAGCAGACACTCAAAAAGTAGGGTCTCTGCCCACTGTGCCAATCGGCAATCATACTCGTAATATACAATAATAAAATCCATCTCCAGTATAAGTTTAAAAAAATATTCGTTTATGAACCGAGACCGTACAACTTTTCATAGTGGAAGAGCTGCAATGCATTTTTGTACATTTTGTGTTCTTAATGTGATTATGATTTGCCCTTTGCAATTGCTGACCGCGATATGTCCCGCGATTATATGGCTGTCCCGCCGTATTTATTCCCGGAATAAAAAATGTATACAACTGGAACCCCAGATATAGACCTAGAATACCTATAACGATACCAGTAATCGGTCAAAAAGTTACAGAAGAATTTAAAAAAAAATGGCTTTGTTACCTATGCATGGCTTATCACATTTTGACGGATTTTTGTATAGACATAGCTGTTACTCTGTATTCAGGCATAGTTTAAATTCAAATTCAATAATGTTTGGTTCATGTCGACCTATCATAGCCACTTATTGAGCGTTCATAAATATAATATGTTACCATCAATGATAGGTGATGCTGATAACTACATTCGTTTACTTTAACACGTTACTTTTCATACCGGAAAAACTAACAGATCCCGTGAGATTTTAAAAATACAAATAACGGCTCATATCGCGTATGGAACAAGTGCAGAGACTTTAAAACTCTATTGCTTAAGTATAAGCAGAGTTTATGCTGTTGATTTTTTACAGGTAATATTTTCTTCTCCAGGTATCCCACTACAGAGCGCCGTAGTTTAGCGTTTCCAACGTCAGTGCCTCTATTTTGCTTACCTATGGGGGCGACATTGGAACTGTGGCCAAACAATGCCGCCTCGCCGAAGCCTGTGTTCTCTACATTTGTCCTGACTGTTGCCGATGCTACTGATAAGGTGAGTTCAATTTCATCCCCACTTCAAATTCATAAGGTTAAAATCTAAGTTAAATGTTAAAATCTTTAAAAATCCGTTACAGTTTAAAACATAATTTAACAGGGGTTATAAGAAATCATTTTTGTTTATTTTTATTTTGATAAACTCAACATTTTGTTTTAAAGTTAAAAAATTTGAGATTCACTTTTTACAAAAAAACAGGTAGCGAAAGTATAAGAATGGACATAAGAAGCGCCATAGACAAGAGAAGCCATAGATGGATTGCGTGCAATAGTAACCTCCGACCTCATCAGAAGGTAACTCGAGGCGAAGCGAGTGTGACGACGTAGTCTGCGTCCTCGTGTCCGTTCGACTTACATCGCCTCTCCGGTGTTTCATTCGGTGCTTAACGAAGCGGGCAGCTGACTATATTGAGAGAGTGAATGGCTAGGACTATTGCAGTCTCCGATCTCCACACTCTTGCGAAAGGCTCCACGTGACAGTGTTGATATGGTTTCACATTGATTCTTATATCCTCGAACATCGATAGTCACTTTAATCTTTCCGATCCACAGTAACTCGAGGCAATCGTCAAATTTATTGAAGTATAATTTTTTTAGCAGCTGATCAAATTAAGGACCTGTTAGTAGTATAAACGACCGCAATTGACTGAGTTGATACAGCCGCCGCACCGCGCCGCGCCCCTTACACTCGATATAGGATGCCGAACTATTAATATAATTTTCTTTGTTTATTATTTTTGACAAATCAATAGTAGTCATCGGTCATCATTTACTGGGGCACTGTTGTACGACGAAAAGTCACATTGACGAGTTGGTAAAAATAAATTTCGCGATACTTTAGTTTAGTAATATTTGGGGTTGGATCCCATCCATAACTTCTCGGGAAATGTTTTTAATTAAGGAAGGAAGGAATTAAATATCAATTGCTTTAACAATAAAGTAAAGCATCTTGAGGAAACCCACAAACCTATGAGCTCTCCATAATGTTCTCAATGGTGTGTGAATTCTTCCGCGCTTGGTAAGAGAGGTGTAGTACCGCCTAAACCCTCCTCCTTCTGCGAGGGGAGGTAGTTGTAGAGGTCCGGCGGTAATGGATCAATCAAATAAATAAATAATAAATGAATATAATACACATAAATACTTATAATACACAGAAAAACACCGAGACACTGAAAACATTCATGTTCATCACACTAACATTTTTCCAGTTGTGGGAATCGAACCCACGGCCTTGAACGCGGAAAACAGGTCACTGTCCACTGCGCCAACCGGCTGTCAAATCAAGATAAATCAAGATATAATTGGTTAACCATTTCAGGTATACGGATCGGCTGTAACGTTCTACGAAAGCTATCCTCATACGCCACTCAACGAGTCACAAATGGAGCAACTGGGTTGGCGAGCCGGCGTATCACACAGTACGCACTCGTTACACGCGAACAAATGTATTTGTTTATTATCAAGGTGGCCTTTTAGCGATACTTTTGAACGGTGGCTCTTGTATATTTTGGTAAGTTTTTTCTCTTGATCTATTATCGCGGTTATGACATTACGTTACGACCAAAGTTGACGGCCGTGAAACCGCGTTAACAGCTGTTATAATGAATGTGAAATTTATATTTCAGGAAATGTCATGGAGCAAAGAACCTTTAAGTATACCTATCGAGCGATATATAACGCATTTGTTAGAAGAAGTGCCATTTCCCGACCCGAGAATATTATTACAGGTACTAAACTACTCTAAATTGTTACTACTCTGTAATGTAAAATGGGCAACAGCGCGAATCACGAATCCACTACGTGACGTCGTGTATTTGGTTGCACAGTGTAATGAAATTACAGAAATAACGTGATTTTTTTTTATGTAATGAATTAATACTGAATTTTCAAAAGTCGTACAAATAAAGTTGCTGGTTCTAATGATAGGATCTACGGCAAGGCCGAGAGATTTCTGGTATTTTAAACGCTTTTTATTAGCTATACCTGTATGTTTGTAATCGACTACTTTGATCTTGACTTTATAACAAAAATTTTGAACGAAATCATGAAGAGGGTCACTCTTCATGATTTCGTTCAAAATTTTTGTATATATATATCGAGGACCGATGACAATACACTAAATTGATAATATTATTCCATTTTACAATTCGCAAAATAACATTTTTTGTTAATTTATTATTTCAGGTATGATGATTTCTCTAATATAAAGAAATTTGATGGTGAATTGGTTAACGATTAATTTTGTTCTAATAAAAATAATAGTTTAAAAAAAAACTAAAAAACCCCAAAGATAGAAATTAGTAGGCCTATTTATACCAAGCGTGCTTTTTAGTTTTTTTTGAACTTGTACGATATAACGGATTGTCATTTCAGTTATCGCCAACCAATGCGCACGGACGCGTCATAGTGACGCGGCGCGACGACCAGCCGTTAGTACGCAGTGGGGCGGGCTTTAGACAGTTACTGTTGAACCTTGGACCAGAGAACTGTTTACTGTTACTAGCCTTAGCGATCACTGAACAGAAAATACTTATACATTCACTCAGGTACGTATCTTCGATAAACTTTATTTGTTTTCTATGTGCAGAATCGCGCAATTACACAATGAAAGAATGGAAAGTCTAAATGGGACACGCTTGCCTAGATGATATCTATTAACTTTTATTTTAAAGGAAACATAGAACAGATGATGAAGTTTTAGATGGTTGGCTAGACTGGGGTATATTAAACCCATAATCCAGCATCGTACCGGAACGCTAAATCAGTTTTTTTATTAATTTATTGTTTATTTATTAACTCATCACACATAATTTACATCGCAGCTCTTAATTTAAAGGTGTAAGCATTAACTCAAAATAATTCCGTTCCGTACACCCAGCCCGTTGACAAATTTGTGCTTGGTTAATCTAGTCATGCTGTATGTTACTTATCTCATAGGAATTTGTTATTATGTATACTAAATAATTTATATACTACGACAACGCACACATCGCCATCTAGCCCCAAAGTAAGCGTAACTTGTGTTATGGGTACTGAGATAACAAACATTTTCCAGTTGTGTGAATCGAACCCACGGCCTTTGACGCAGAAAGCAGCCAATCGGCCGTCATCTATCGTCAATCTAGTAGATATTTCTTTTTTAACTTACGAACATAATGTTAACATTTTAAGGCAGTTAAGAAAAAATTACTATGGAAATCACTTTTCGATATTTGATGGTTTATATATGACAATATGTTTGTTACAGGCCAGAC
Organism: Pararge aegeria; assembly: GCF_905163445.1. Taxonomy (NCBI): domain Eukaryota; kingdom Metazoa; phylum Arthropoda; class Insecta; order Lepidoptera; family Nymphalidae; genus Pararge; species Pararge aegeria. The sequence goes on along the minus strand of NC_053199.1, from coordinate 10,857,240 downwards.
ACATTGACGGCTGTCTCCGAGGCAGTTTCTAGTTTATTATTTCCATTCAAATGGCAATGTCCGTACATACCTCTATGTCCTTTAGGTAAGATTTTATTTTATTTGTTTTTATTTTATTAATAGATATAAAAACTGGAGAAACATCGATTCAATGTTATGTGAACACCTATATGATTGATGTTACACAAAAAGGTGTATAAGTTTCGAGACGGCTTTAGAGGATAAACCAACCACGCTCTAATGCAGGTTGGTGGGCTATAAGTTGGTGCTTCGCGTAGCGTAGGTACTATGCGCGTGTCGGTCTTTTGTCTTCAATAGGGTTGCCAGAAGTAAACACTTGTTTAAATGTTTTGAATTCGTTTCTATGCAAAAATAAATATGCTTCTTTTAATATCCTTACAGCGTGATTCCTTATGAAATATACTTTTCTTACTTCCTTCAATAGTATTTTGTAATGTTACTGTTACACGTTGTATAAATGCAGTTATACATATATTATTTTACAACCTTATATATTATAAGCCCCCGATCCCTTTCAAAAAGTGTTTACGAATTTGAGGCTTAAAACCAGGCATATAAGTTCCCTTTTATCTTGACGTTACAGTGTTTCGAAAAAAATAAATCGAAAACTCTGTTTTCAGGTCTTGCGGAAGTACTACACGCGCCTTTACCGTATTTAATAGGCGTGGACTCTAGGTTCTTTGACTTGTACGAACCGCCGCCGGACGTGACGTGTGTCGATTTAGATACCAACAACATTACAGTAAGTGCGCTTTTAAGTTAATCGCAAGAATATCTTCATTATCCGCAGCCTATTTTTCTCAAGCCTCCAATCACGCTGCTTTGGCGGGCTATTAACAATTTAACATATTATGATAATAACTGGCGCTAACGACTTAACGTGCACAGAGGTGAACTAAGCCTAGTTTACTTACTTTTACTCTTATTTTACTAGTATCAGAGCCAGACATAAAAATATATTTTTTCTTGCTAATTCAAGCTAAAGTAAAAAAAAAAAAATGCCAAATATTTGTCAATTTGAAATTGCCATGTTCCTCTAATCAAGATTTTTATGACAGTTGAACATGTGCTACTTTAGCCAACTACCCCGTGTCGCTCGCACTTGCTAAATGGGTTTTTCTTTACACATTATTCTTTTTTTACGAATTAATAATAGATGTTTTCCTGGATTATTAAATACATTAACCGGTATTTATATTTGCATTATTTAAGAGAAAATGTAAAATGCAATAATTTAAACATTAGAAGACAAAAATAAACTTGCAGTATTGCACTGCACTAGACTACATGAAATAAGAAAGTCAAATAAATTAAATTGTATACAATTTTACAATAAACTACCAGTTGATGTCTTGGAAATGTCTCTTTTTTCAAAGTTTGTATCTATTTGAATAAAGGAATGTTTGATTTTGACTTTGACTTATTTTATTCTACATTATTTGTTACAGATATGCGAATCACAGAGGCATATATCAATAAAGCTGTTGCCTAAGAGACAAGTGCGGCTATTAAGACAAACATTGGAACAATTATTTGCCAACATACGACCTGGTATGTTAGGTTAGTTTTACAATTGATTAATTTTTATAAAATCAATAGCTGTTGCCCGCGACTTGGTTCGCGTTTCTTTTCAGATTTTTTGAATCACATAGATACCATATTTTCTTGTGGGATAAAATGTATGTCTCATAGATAAGATATTATATAGATTGACGGCCGACTGGCGCAGTGGGCAGCGACCCTGCTTTCTGAGTCCATGGCCGTGGGTTCGATTCTCACAACTGGAACATTTTTGTGTGATAAACATGAATGTGTTTCAGTGTCTGGGTGTTTATCTGTATATAATAAGTATTTATGTATATTATTCATAATAATATTCATCAGTCATCTTAGTACCCATAACATAAGCTACGCTTACTTTGAGGATAGATGGCGATGTGTGTATTGTCGTAGTATGTTTATTTATTTATTTATATATCATAAGATTTTGATTGTTATAAGAGAAATAATCCCACCACAATGGATATTTTAACTGTGTCTTCAAGTATTAGTATTCGGGTTTCAGTTCTTGACTTTTATCTCGTTGTTTAAGCATCTCCTGTGCATTCTTCACATGACAACAAATATAACGGCGAACCTACAACCAGTTTAGATAGGGATTTCCAGAAAAGGAAAAAGGAGGTGAGCATTACTTTATTTATTTCCAAACTAATTCCCTGATAGTTATTAAATGTTTAATTTCACACCATAAAAATCAAGTATAAAATTAACAAGAACAAATATAGTTTAGAGACTTTGACCAAATGTAGTTAAGAACATTAAGAACAAAACATTAGTCTTTATAAAAAAAATCTATATAAACATTAGACTAACTAGAAACGGTCATAAATTGGTGATATCGGCATATCATATTAAAAAAGTGCACAAAATCTTTGTGGGGCTGAGTATATACTTTTGTAACATGATACCAAAGGTAATATTAGATTTACCTTTACATAAGTTAAATTTTTATTTATAATTTTTCTATATGTTTATGTTGTGTACAATAAAATTGTATTCATTCATTCATTCATAAGTTTAGAGATTGTTTCAAAACACTTTTAATACATCGAGGGTACTATATGATTCATGAATTTCTTAATGACAATAATGGCTGTTCTTATTATAATCTACCTTCCCAACCGGTGGTACAGTCACTACAAACAGACATACTGACGTTTCAAAAGTGCTTATATTTGAACCTTTTTGTGTAGCCTGATGTATAAAAAAAATTGGCATGCTCTTAAAGTCGTACCTAAGCTATGTGTTAATATCAATTGATAGAGGAAGTTTCGCTCGTACATGTGATGCGTAATGATTGGCTAAAATAATTGAACACCTACCAAAATAACAGAGTAGCGACGCGGGTGAGTCAATTCAAATATAGTTAACCGCTTCAAAAATTCGATGCGATGTTGTTTTACATGTTTGTAGTCTTATTAACTAGAGTTGGATGCAATGAAAATTAAACTTGACTCAACACGCATCGCATTGCGTATAATAAGTGTCCCGAGACCTAAATATTATTAATCAAATAATTTCCTTTCCAGCAAGCGCTAGAACTGAAAATCCAAGAAGCATTCTTGAGATTTATGGCTCAGACTCTACAAGGTTACCGGAGTTACCTTATACCAATAACAAAAGCTCCTACAGTTGGCACTACAGATCCACACGCGTTGTTTCACATGGACGCGTTTCTTCGCTCTAGAGCCGATAAGGTAATCAATAACCACAACAATTTATACGCAGTTAATTTTGACCGTCGAACATGGACATCCTGTTAAAACTACCAGATCTACAGTAACTCTTTAACGATATTCAACGTTATAGAACTTAACTACACCATCGATACAAAGTTAAAACATTAATTACTGCATTTAGAAATTTGGTACCTTACCTTTTCGAATATATTTTTCTGCTGCATGCAACGACCGCAAATGATTTAATGGATACCGCCGTCGCACCGTTGACACTCGGTATAGGACGCTTCTTAAAATGGAACTTAATTCAATTAACTTATTTATTTTTATTTATTATTCTTTACTAATAAATTGTAGATCACTGTTGTACGACTTTAAAACAATCACCGTGTATATAATAAAAGAACATACGGCTTGTTTGTCCCTTAAGATATCTATCTAAACATCTTTTACTGAGAGCAAAGTGTAAGATTTTTTGTCTACGTGTACTTATTCGATCGCGTGTAAGTTAACAACGATTTATATGGTATTGAAAAAGCGCCATTTAGTGACAGTGCGGTTACCTAGAATTGTACCTAGATGGCGCTTCTTTAATTCCATACAAATCGTGGATAACTTTAACGCGATCGAATAAGTAAACGTAGCTAGAATATCTCACACTTGGCACTCGGAAGCTATCATAGCATCTTAAACCGCGCATTAGATTTTATTTTATTATACCTACTCTTGGTACTTACAAAACCCACCACATGACGGCTATTTTCAATTCGATAAAATCATTCTCTTTTATTACATTAGAATTCTCAAAAAGTAATGGCATAAATTATTAATGTACATATTTTTTGGAAAAAAACGTGTGTGTACTTATGTACACGCGTAATAAGTTATACTTTGGCGTAACAAGATAAAAATCTTTTCAAACATTTTAAATTTCGCCTTATTCTACGTTTGTATAAAAAACGACACTAACAATAGAAAAAAGATATTTCATACCTTAAAAGTTTATTATAACGCACTATCTAGTTAAATAAAGTTTATTTAATATCGCACAAAAAAGATTTCTACATAATTAAAGAAATGGACATAATTAACAAAATTAATTTAGGAACACTAATGGACTCGTTATTGGACAACCAAGATTCACTCATCATTAAAATTTGATATTTTTGTACATTTAATCCATTAAATCACCGGAATGAGCCCACAGACTTTGACAATTCAAAGTGTACACTGTCAAACCTTATAACTAACTTCAGGGTGTCGGTTTTTTGTGACGGTGTGCGCGCGCTTCGTAAAAATTTACTCTCATCATTTTCCCTAACGCGCCAAAAGAAGTATAACTTCAAAAACTAACTTCGACCTCACAATTTAGGTTTAGTGCTGGTTTATTACCAAACTCGCGTACCGAACTTCTATTTTATGTTTTTTGGGTTAACAATAAAAGTGTTTTATACACCCTTCCAATTTTTCTTTCTAGACCGAACAACGCTTCTTCACACTAATAATGCGAACGCAAATGTTTACGCGTTTCATAGAAGAACGCTCGTTCGTCTGCGACAATGACCAGGGCCTTACCTTTTTTGACGAGTGCATAGAACGAGTGGCGAGCAAAGATGCGAGTGCGTATGAGCCGTTACTTGGATTGGACAATTCTAACACGTCGGAACGCACCGTGTTCGTACCACCACCTGATCCGGATCCGGGTAATGTTTTTTTTCATACACTTTCATGTATCTATTTGCTTATTATTATATCTTGGCCGGCCGAGTGGCGCAGTGGGCAGCGACCCTGCTCTCTGCGTCCAAGGGCGTGGGTTGGATTCCCACAACTGTAAAATGTTTGTGTGATGAACATAAATGATTTTCAGTGGCTGTGTGCTCTGTATATTATAATTTATATGTATTTGTGTATATTATTAATAAAAATATTCAACAGTCATCTTAGTACCCATAACACAAGCTACGCTTACTTTGGGGCCAGATGGCGGTGTGTGCATTGTCGTAGTATATTTATTTATTTATTTCTCACCGTAGCCTGTTGCCTCAGTCAAGATTTGCTCGATCGCAATCGAACTACTTTGAAATATGAATTAGTTTGGCCTATATTATTCCCTGTCTTACTTTCATGCAAAAAACATGTCGATCTCTTGCTCAGTACATTTACATTTTCCATAATAAAAAGTAGCTTATAGATAAATATTAGGTATAAGATGTAAATTTAAAATTAATTTAGAAACTTGCTAAACTTTTAGTAGACTTTAGTCTATGGATTAAGATGTATGACATAAAGATATTCATTTCATTCGCAGACGAAAAATACACGTACGAAAAGTTCATTTTAGACGAAGGCCTAGTTGACCGGTGTCGACAAAGTACGCGAGGAGGCGCGCTTCAAGCTTTGCCAGCTACTGCTCTTGCCTCGGCCGAATCTTTAGCCGACGCTTCACCTATGGCGAGACGTACTAAAAACGAGATTTCTGCGGCGCAAAGGTGAGCCTTTTAATATTTTATATAATTTTAGTTACTTCTTAAAAAAATAATTGCAAAAGTGATCCAGAATACTTTTTAGATCCTACCATGAACAAACAATTGGTTTCTTCATTTGAATAACATATAGTGTGAGCGGTGATAGCCCAGTGGGTAGGACTTCGGCCTCACTTTCGGGGGGCCGAGTTCGAATCCCAGCACGCACCTCTAACTTCTCTAAGTTATGTTGCAATTAAAATATCACTTTCTTCAACGGTGAAGAAAATAATCGTAAGGAAACCTACATGCCTGATAGTTTCCCATGATTATTTATTTATTTATTCCCCATCTTACATTTTTGTCATTACAGGAACAAAGTTATCCTAATACGACAATGCAGCATGTTATGTAAATTTTAATAATATATATAACTATAATGTTTATGATAAAATCCAAATCGCTATATTTGTGAGTTCACTCAGAGTGCAACAAAACAAATCCGTCTTCTCGGCTATCACATTATGATGTTCTCGTAGGTGTGTGGAGTCCACCAATCCGCTCTGGGTCAGCGTGGTGGACTACGGCCTTAACCTTCTCATTGTGACAGGAGATCCGTGCCCTGTAATGGGCCGGTAATGGGTTGATATGATGATGATGAATCTTTCAGACTCGCACGTAAAGCAAGCTTATTACCGGAAGAGTGGGCTAAATGCCTTCTGGGTGCTTGCTACTCGCTATACTTCCTGGCGCTACCGTGCCGCCTGCTGCTGTGTCGAGGAAGGGAACATGCCACCCTCAGAGATGCCTTCGAGTTGTTGGAGCGTGCTACTAAACTTCGCGTGCCTTGTGACGAGGTAGTATATTATTAGAAAGTCTAGACGCAAGAATTAAGCCAAGACCAACAATATCCCATTGTCGTATGTATATAGTCGCCCTATGTATATAAACCTAAGCAAAAAAATTGACACGACCCTACCTATAGTGACTTTAAATCGCATTTACACTTAAGTTAAAGGCCTTAAGTGTACAGCTGAGGTTATGGTTGTCACTGCGTATTTTTTTTGATAAATTCATATAGTCTTTACTCTAAAAGTATGGATCGCAAAATAAGGTAAGTATCAAAAGTTTGTCATTATTGTGAATACTGCAATTCATGATAGACTAAATACCCTCTTTTATCTCGTTATAGACTTTTATATTTTTGCTGTAGTACATATTCGCATCTAATAATTGCCTTCACAAAAATATACATAACCACATAATCGTACTTGTAAATTATTTGATGTAATAACTTGATACCCTCATCAAGAAATAGATTCTGATTATAAACCATAATAAACAAGTTATTAATTTTCTTAGTTCATTTTAAGCTATAGCTTAAGCTTTGTGACTTTTACACAGTTAAATTAATTGAATTGGCATCCTTAACAGGTGTGCTATAGAGTAATGATGCAACTCTGCGGCATACACTCGCTGCCAGTGTTGGCAGTACAGCTTCTGTTCCTCATGAAACGCGCTGGATTGCAACCCAACGCTCTCACGTACGGCTACTATAACCGATGTGTGCTAGAAGCTGATTGGCCGAAGGATATGTCCAGGTAAGAAATAAGCATGATGACTAATTTTGAAAAACTGCCTTATGATGTTCGGAACTATCTACTTTATCCAAATATTAACTTATTTTTGCAGAAATAAAAGGTTTTGTTGGAGTGTTGGTCTCGTGACGTCATAGGCAAAATAGCTGTATAGAAAATCCTTGTTTCATAACGAAAGATTATGATTTTGTTATTGATAACACAAAACTGAGCACCTGATAGTTTGTAATCACAAAATATTTGATGTAAGCAGCTATTTTGCAAGTTCGAGCGGTGCAAAATTATGTCAATATAGACGTGACGTCATTCGGCGTTACATTTACACTTTGATGGCGGATCGCTAGATTTTGCAGTTTTATTTATCCTGATTGTGCTGTACTCTTAATTGTTCATTTTTTATTTTTTTTACAGTGGATCGCAATTGCTATGGAATAAGCTACGGATTGCAGTAATGGGCGCGGCGCTGTTCCGAAAAGCTGGCGCGCAAAGGGCCGTACGGTCCGCCGGAACTACAGGCAGTAAGATCATATGACATGTAATAACTAACGGTTAATTTTAAAGCTTCCAAATGAAACACTGTTGACTCCTACACAGTTGTATTAAAATAATAATAATAATAAAACAAAGAATAATAACAAGAGATGTATTCTTATTAACTGCCACACAACAGCCACCATCTCGTTTATTAATAGAACAACTTAACTTGATAATAAATCAGCAAAGAGACTAGACTAGCTGTAGAAGCCTATTAATTGCTATGATAATAATGAAGCTATTAAAAAAAAAAAAATTGTTCCATAAAAATGACAACATTTATAGTAGGTTCGACCTAAAGTGTTAGAATATATAATCGCATTATAGTCATCAGCCACTCACTGGAATTAAAAATATAAGAGTAATTGGTTGATTATTAAATAAGATTTTAAGGAATTAAATTTACATGCCATTCCATGGCGGATTGTAGCTCTGAAATTCCAATACCAACTATGCAAAACTCAGTCTGCAAATAAATAAATTGAATTGAATGAAAATAATGGTGTGAAATGTAATGAGTTACGATATGTCCATATTGTTAAACATTTATAAGAATGACAAGAGTAGGCCTAGTCCATCACGCACGGAAGTTTTTTTTTTCTTCTGTAAGCTAAGTATTTATATGGCTAAGTGATATTTTATACAGGTACTGGCACACTCCCCCGTGTGCGTACGGTAGGAGGTGAAGGTGCGGATTTAGCGGCGTTGGCTCTCGTTGAACCTGCACGGAGCAGATCTAGTTTAGACTCCTGTAAGTGCTTACTTTACTTATTTGACAATAGTATATTAGTAGTAGAGAGATTTTTGTGACAGAACCCGTCCGCGGAACTACTACCGCTATAAGTTTAGCCGCTTATTCTGCCGCAATTAGCATTGCTGTATATGTTTAAGTGTTGTGTAAGATTATTATATTTATGCTGTATATATTAGTATATTAATATCATAATGTATTGGCCGATTGGCGCAGTGGGCAGCGACCCTGCTTTCTGAGTCCAAGGCGATGGGTTCGATTCCCACAACTGGGAAAATGTTTGTATGTATATAATAAGTATTTATGTATATTTTAATATCTCCCTAACCTAAAGGTTGTCTGGAATAGATCGCTCTTTAGCGATAAGACCGCCTTTTTGTTCAATTTAAGTTTAATATTTTTATGTCATAATTATAAGTTCGCGATGTACAATATAGAATTTGCATACATACATACATTGCTGAGTTCCAGTCTGTAAGCCGTATTAACCGGTGTAATTCATTGCACGTGGGCTTTATCACCTAGGCCTCATGTTGATTGTCACACAGCGGCACTTTGTAGGACGTGTTTCTTTGTGTTTGTGCATAGGCAATGGAAAATCCACTTACCATCAAGTGGACCACTTGCTTGGTCTGCCTGATAAATATAAAAAAACATTACCCCAAATTATATATTACTCGAAATAAAACCTGCCATTAAAACATGAAGGTTAATGATTGATGATTTTTTGCAGCTTGTGAAGGAACGAGCGCTAGTGCGAGCGCATTTGAGGCACTGTGCCGTCGCGGGAACATCGTGCGGGCTAACACAACTCATCCGCGTGCGCATAAACTCTCACACGCTGCTGGAATACTTATTTCAGGTAATTTATGTTGCCCACGAAAGATTCTAGATGTTTTTAAGATGACGTTGCACATAGAAAAACAAGCTTCGCTATTGCGACTTATAATTACACACACACACACACACACACACACACACATAGATTCAAAAAATAATTAATCCCACTTCTGAAATTTTATAAAATCTATTCCAAAAATTAAAGCAATTAGCCCATATTCATATAAAGATTATAAAGAGAACTTTGGAAATAATAAAATCGTACACTTTTTATGGAACAACGACACGATGAACTATTTGGCAATACTACATTAGCAATAGTAATAGAACACCATATAAGTAGAGTATAGCACTTTAAAGCAACGTTTCTTCTCTTCTTTCTTTCTTTTTTTTTACATATTTATGTAATTTAGTAACGTTATTTTTCTGTTCATATTATTTTATATTTATATAAAAGCATATATTGCAGTAATAGAATGCTTGCTTTTAGGTTTACCATCAAACCCTGATCTCACTGGAACATCTCGACCAAGAAGTAATTCGTTGGGGAGCGAAGAACCTGAACCCATAACGATTGCAGAAAAGAGACAGGTAATTAAGTATGTGACTCACTCCCTTACACAAGGCCATCGGCCGCTATTGTGCAAGCGAGATAGCAATGAAAGCGACATTCTTTGTTTCATATGGTAATATTTTATAATTATTGTGTGTGTGCCCAAAGCGTCTAATAATTATTACCATAATATGAATTTAATTCTTCCACCCTTATGATCATGTTATTTTGTTTAAATACATATTTACAAGGTCAATTATCTTGATTATTTATTTAGCTAGGAACAACGCACTTGTGCATTTACAATGCTCATTTAACTCGTATGCGTGTATACCCAAACACTGTAGTATTTAACTACAACTTATACTTTCAAACATTTGTTAAAAACTTTACGGAAATGCTTGGCTGAATTAAATTTTCGTTGCAGACAATCCACGTGAGTCCAGAAAGTCCGTCCGATCTCCGAATTTTAACGCGATCGAAGAGTTTTGCTGGCGATGCACAGATCGTACAAAACTTGCAAAGGCTATCGTTTTCCAGTGGTAAGTATTTATTTATTTACTAGCGGACCTGCGCCACTTCGTCCGCGAATGAGTTGACTTAGAAAAATATTCGTATGTCCAATATAAATGATTCCCAGATTCCAATATAAATGAATCCTAGCTAGATCGATTTATCGCCCCCGTAACCCCCTGTATACTAAATTTCATGAAAATCGATGGAGCCGATTCAGAGATTCCGATTATATATATATACATACATATAATTAAAAATATAATTAAAGTAAATCTTATATATATATATGTATATAATTGATATATATATAGGTAAAAGATTTACTTGCATCCATGCCTTTACATAGCCATGAGGCCCTATCGGGGTGTAGCAATAAGAAACAGTTCAACCCTTATAATAATTACAAATACACGATTCTACTTAGTAGAGATATATATCAGATCAGAATAATTAGTTACTATTAAAGATCGTAAATTTAATAAATAAATAATTGCTCAGCCAATTTATTTGTCATTTAATTATGTTAAAAATTACTGTAGTATGTTTTGAAAATAATAAGTATCTTTATTATCTCGTACCTATACTTTTTTTACGTTTAATTTAGGTTATTGTCAACTTACTACAGGCAGGGGTCGCTGGTACCTCTCAGAATGCGAAGGGTTTAGACCGTAGTCCAACTCGTTGGCCCACTGCGAATTTGAATACTTTTCACGCTCTTTAGAAAATTATGGAGAGCTCTTCTGTATGCAGGTTTAGATGTTTCATCGTGAGGAAACATGCATGCCGAAGAGCCTACAAAAAGTATTAAAAATAATTTATTGGAATTCCTATTTGCTAAGGGACTTCAAACGCTAAGACTCGATGCTCGAGGACACTCAGTTTTCCCGAGGAGCCAGAAAAGGAAGCAGCAGCTATGGAAAACTTCGATCCAACCTCAAAATCGTCACCTCTGAAGTGAGTAGGCTCCATTTATTACTGTTTTCATGACAAATTGTAATTAAATATTTTTGCTACACGATATTCAATATTGCTGCACTTTTTTATCGTTTAAGTAGTTCAGAACATCATGAAGTAAAAAGAAGTATCGAAAAGTGACATAACACCATTCTAAACGTTATACAAAAATGATTTCGAGATGCATAGCCAGCGAATGCGTATAATGTGATATTGTTAATCACATCTATACTAATAGTAGAACATCAATCATTATCAGGTTGTCGCCCCGAACGCCAGTTCTAGCTGACGATCCTCTCGGAGCTCTTAGTCTAGTTGAGCCTCAGGAAGAATCGAAGCCCCCCGAACAAGATGAACCTCTGCTCCCCAAACACGAGCTGAGCGTCAGCCCGAAACTATTCCATCGAAGGAGCAACTCTTTCCAGGATGAACCAACTGAGGAACAGCCCGGGTACATAAATTCCATTTTTATTTGTGTTATCCTTAAGCTTATGATGATATCTATTTTAGTATTGAGGGCCTTGCACTAAAACAATATTTTATAAATTTTATGGCAACATTATAAAACTAAAAAAAAGTTTAAATCTAAGTTGTTTGATGATACGGGCGTGACAAAAAATGTTGTAGAATTAACTTTTTAATTGAATTATTACACACATATTTTGTGGACCTTTAACGATCTCGCCTTTTCGAAGTGTTTCGTGAATCCTGCTTATGTATATCCATGAAGGTATAATTTTATACATTGTACTTCGACCAATGATTTGTCCCATTTAATTAAAAAACGCTATGTACCTTATAAAATACCTTGACATAACGCCGGTATAAAACAGTGTTTTGTCACACCTCAATTGACGCGCCTTTCAAATCAGAATATGAAAAAACTCTGCATGAGTATTCCGGCTCTATGCCACGTTTATTTGTATAAGTTTAATTAGTTTAGTAGTGGTGACATATTTATTAAGAGTAATATTAATTATATACCTGTTTGTGACTCTATAGAATAGTTTGTTTGTAGAGGTGTGACCCTACCTCAATCCTACCGCATAGCATGTCCTCGGCTGAACTGCACATTACTTTATTTGCGTTTAAAAATTATTAAATTATTATTAGTTGTTCCATTACTGATCTATTTTTTTTGCGCATTTTAATTTTTCTAGTATTTATGTTTTCAATATACGTTATCTTTATCCCTTAATTGTGTGCAATAAATAATTTATCTATCTATCTATCTATTTGTTAGTAAATTATAGTCAAATTGATGTGCTCTTTAGCCTATTGGGTACATTTTGATGTACCAGAAGTTGTAAAGTAAAAAACTCTCAAAACCAAACTGCAGGCTTCGACTAACGACTAAACTATTATTAATGGCAAGGAAATTTATTGGTTTTTTTATCTCGCTAGTACATAAGTTTGTGCAATCGAGTGAACACTATAAAAATACCATTAACTAATCTTATAATAGGTCTAAAACTAGTTCCTTATTCGCTATACAATTGCCCATTCTTGAACTGATATTATAAAATGAGTAATTTCTTCAGTTGACACATATATTTTTCACCTTACAACTTCGTCCATCCCCTTTTTACGGTGTTCCCGCTAACCTGCTAGTGTGCGTGTATAGTATAAGTGTAAGAGCGTGATGAGCTGGATAGTTTCCTGTTGGCAGGAAACTTCATAGAAGCGAGACGGCACCAGCGACCGTCTCATCCAGCCTTGCCAGCCTCGGAAACACGCTCAAGATCAGCTTCGGGTAAGTGCTAAACCTAACTTGTAATAACATAAAAATGCAATCTGATTTATATTCTCCTTGCTTAGATTTACTTTCAAGGTCGCGTAGCATAGTTTGCGAGATTTTCTCGGTTGGGTATGATTTTCAAGGTCTTTATCGATCGTGCCGTGTGGTGACGGCAGATCACAATACAGATGTCATCATCCCTCCACTTTTCGACTGAGGGAATATAACAGAAAAAGGGCAGCAGTGGACTATAAAGATTGTTGATGAACCGTAAATAGACTTCAGGCAATCGTTTCGTCTAAACTTATAAGCAAAACTACGCTCTCTATGACATACATGAGACAGAATGAAGCGTGTAAGTTTTGTTTTATACCATGACAACTTTATAACTGGTGTTTTAAAAAAGAAAAGTAATATAATGGTCTACGTTGAAATAAATTGCTTTGACGAAAAATGGACGTATGTATGTATCAGCAAACATGCAAATCTTCAAGACAATATTATTAATTTTTCATAGCATGATCAGATGGTTCAATCATTTATGAAGACTGTTTTCCAGCCATTGCATGTTGCATATAAAACAAGAACGAGTTCATGTATTATAAACACGTTTAGTTATTTGCAAGAAGCAGTTTGACATAATCCAGAAATATCGTCCTACTAGCATGCTTAATAATAAGGACAATGTTTTGCTTAATTTTAAGAAGTTTATGCTTTTTACGTTTTATGTTATGCCAAATTTGCAGTCAGCTAATAAAATTAACAACCGTAAATTTATTTTTGTTTTAGTGGTCTTAAAATGAATCGATAAATTTTTGCATAGTGTTGTTTTATTGTATTTTGGCGGCAGAATTGGCTATTAGTTGTTTTACATCATTTTTTTTCTTTTCGCACCGTATGCCAGAGCTAGTTTGTTTTCTTAGACGCTATTCGCCCGGCAGACTGTCGTTTCGCAAGGAAAACATGAAAATCGGAAAAGCGATGATCGAGAACTACTTCAGGTAAGCTAACTGCTAACATTTCATATTCATTTCTTATGTGTTCAAATTCTAACTCAAGGGATACCTAAAACAAATGTTAGGACACCGGTGCTCAGCTGATATAATATATAATTTATGTGTTATTGTAAGGTTGGTTTTTGATCGCTTAATAAAAGAGGATTGAATTTGCCAGATTTCACCACTTAAAACTGGGTTTTTCATCAAAGAGTTTACTCTTAAATCAAGCAGGGTAAAGATTTATTACGGGCACTAAAATTAAGTTATTTAACAAGATTTTAAATATAACAATAAAAAATCAATGCACTGAATGTGATAATGATGCGCTATTATTTTTTTTTTTTTATTATTATATTTAATCAAAATGTACAATTCATCCTAGCTCTCACTAATCAATGTTATTAACTGCTTGTACATGTGTTTTAACACGGCATGATCGTTTCACGCACTATTTCGGTTTCCACTAATTAAAATTACCATTATAGAATATTGCTTTTTATTTTCATTAGTGCTCAGTAATTGTTTGTGCCGTCCTATACTAAAATTGTATTAAAAATCGTCACTACTATTTAGTGATATTTTCGACAGCCCTTCAAGCATAGCCGGCAAGAAGTCGAACGAACTCCTACAAAGTGGTCTAAGCAGCCTCAAGTCTGCAGCAACTAGTATGGTGAAGAAGTTTGATGAAATGAAAGAGGTTATATCTGCGAACTCTACGCCAGTCAAAGGAGCGATTGGAAACGCTACGAGTGCCTTAACCAGCTTCATGACTGAAGATGAAACCTGTGAAGCTTCGTCGGAGTATAATCCAGATGGTAAGACCGTTATACTGTATCAGGTGTTATTTTAAAATTAGCTGAGAGCGCAAGAAAAGAGTTCAACAACTGGCCACTTTGTAAATTAAAGCCATATATACTCCCTCCGCCTTTTGTATCCTTTTGGTTGACTCACAATCTGGCTAAAAAGCAGCGGTATTAATTCCATAAAATGCGTTAATTTCATGCAATAGACCATTGTCTTTCCTTTCCCATTGTCTTACTTTATGAAGATTAGTATTACAATATATAGTTAACTGTATGAAATGGAAAATTTCTATACTGCTTTCAATTTCATAATTGGAACATTTCGATATCAAAGTAGAAATAACAACGATCGACTCTTTCAGATTGGTCAACCGGTACTGGCTTTAGACGCGCGTCTAGTGACGCTGAATTAGCGTCATCCACGGAGCGCGGATCACTCTCGACTCTGTGGTCGCATCTTCCGGATAATCTCTACCCAGCGCTGAATGTATGTACAAAGTTTATTTATTTTAAGTTAACTGTGCACATGCATGGGGCGGGGCACATAACTCAGAGAACCGATGTACATTGGGGCCCCAAGGTGCTGGACTTTGTCCCCAAACCGGTGAACTCATTGTTGGTCTTGGCTCTCTTGCAGCGAGACACTGAGCGTTGGCTTTCTGTAGATCATGTTCAATTATCAACATAAATAAATAATACACCATCCGGCATAGAAACGCTGTAAAGTCAAAACGAAATGGACCTAATGCAACCCGTTTTAGAGACACAATTTCTGTAATACTGTTTTATGTTTTGCGAAGAGCGCTTGTTGTATAAGCAAACAAATTTGAGCAATAAAACAAACTGTATACATTCCATTTTACTCTGACATTGCAGATTAATAGTCTGACCTTCGATTAGGGATGCAAAGTTCTTATACTGGGTAACGTTTTCTACCACATATAACTTAAGTGCTTCCAAAGCAATTAATAATATACAGTCTATTAGGCACGTAATTAAAAATTAAGAAAGGTCGTCGACACTATACAAATCATTTTCTCTTCTCTAATATGCATGTACACTACAGATAAACCTTCCTCGTGAATTATTCTATCTATTGATGAAAACTGCATTAAAGTATGTTGCGTAGTTTGAAGGATCTAAGCGTACCGATGGCGGGAGTGATTTTGTTTAATACTGTGTAAAGATGACCCAAATTATAAACACAACTGTTAAAGTCAAATACATTTGTAGGGGAACGTGAAAGCCGAGAACTTATCCGTCGATGTGCACATTACTTCCTGCTCGCAATGTCACCAGTGTCTCGCATATTTGTACGACGAAGACATAATGGCAGGCTGGGCGGCTGATGACTCGAACCTTAACACCAGGTGTACGGCTTGCGGAAGACACACCGTACCCTTGCTGTCTGTACAGGTACTGTAATACTTAGAATTCTTATAAACACGCTCGCCCGAACCGCGTGTATGCTCTGTTTTCTAAATGATCTTGCATGCTTATCTATCGTAAGCTTGTATGCATGCAAAAGTGTGGATGCGCCCGTAAGCTACTTTCCCATAAGCCTTTATCACCTTTGCTTACATTTGGATTGAACTATGGGTAATGTTCTATCCTCAGAACTAATCTACGGCTTAACACTGTTTGTCTCGGAGTCATACGCCTTGATGTAAATCTTTATCTTGACCGCGGATGAGGTCCGTTCTTCAAAATACGTTACTTATGGACTATATTTATGGACATCCGTTTACTAATTAAGTTAATTCACGAAGAACCAGTTAAAAGTCCTAAATGGTTCCTAAAGTGGCTAATCCTAAACGGACTCATACATGAATCCAAAATTTCTGTTCGCGTGCCTTTGTGGGCTGTCCTAATGTTTTTATTCAAGTACCATTTTTGTTTGCAGGTAATACAAACGGGTCAAACACAAGCTGATACCAAAAGCGTGCCTTATTTAAATCCTCTCGTTCTCAGAAAAGAATTCGAATCTATTTTAGGTAAGTAATATTTATTGATTGACGAACACGTGCATGACATATTACCTAAAGTCATAAATTTTTTTTAAAAATTGGATATAAGAGCGGTTTGATAGAGGTAACTATGCTGACTGCTTTATCGCATCTGATCTTATCTGATCTATTTCAATGCTATTCATTCGAATGAATTGTTAAATGCGACGGTTTGTTTACTGAGACTGCAATATTGCGGTAAAATTGACATGATATTATTTTTCATTTGTTCTATTTACAAATCGTACCTTATGTAAATAAACGTATTTATATAAGGTACAATTACAATTAAAACAAGCCCGCATGCTGCATACCCTTTCCTCCACAACAACATAAAGCAGATGTGTTTCGTTTGGCCTTGAGATCATGATGATTCTGCAGGGCTAGCACAAGCAACAAAAATTATATCCCCCGATTATATATATCTCCTGACAAGGGATATAATTCCACGTATCCACCTGCTAAAGCAAGGGAACATGGAATAGGAGGAGTTTATCCCCGTTTACACTTTTTACACATATATTATTTCCAGTGTATAATATACTTGTGCGCCAGTGCTCTGAGAGTTGATAAATCTGTGGAAGAAGTTACATTTTTATCCCTTCTCCAGGGAAGTAATTGTCTCCTGCCCATGCTAGCTATTATTGATCATTTTAAATTAAATTCCTCGTTATACACCAAAGTTTCGATCACTCATATGATGTAATAATTCCAGGTAGGGAAGGCGACTCTTGTCTAGCGGACCCGGAATTCGTGGAGTCGCATCCTATTGTATATTGGAACTTGGTTTGGTTCCTCGAGCGCGCGAACATTGATAACCATCTGCCTGATTTATTGAGCCCCAACTACTCAGCCAAGTACCAGAGTTTGGATCAACTGCCGGATATGGACAAACCTACTGGTATGTTCTATGGAGAAATATCTGAAATTGTTCGTAAATCAAATCGTATTATAGGGTTCTGATTAGGGTTTCGGTCCCGGGACGTCTCGTGGCTCGAAGTCCCGGGACTTTTTGTCCGATCCGAGACTCGAGACGAGACAAGTCGACAAGTTACAACAAAACAATTATTAAGACTATAAACGAAATAAACGTTAAAGTAATTAATATTTAATTTTCTGTATAATAAATGCTTAGTTTTTTTTTATATTTTACCTTAATTCTACAAAAAAGACATGGTGGGAATTCCCAAGGCCTGGTTCTAATAAGCATGTTTTCTTAATTGTACAGTGCAGAGCATGTTTGAAAAGTGTTTGCTATCGACTTATTTGAATAAAGTAAGTTGTGACTTCGATTGCTGGCTAGGGTGGCGCAAAAAAAACGACTATTTTTTTTTTTGAGTCTCGGATGAAAAAATGTTAGTTTTTGATGTTTTAAGAGCCCTCTCCAAAGGACAGCTCAAAAAAAAATTTTTAAGAGGTCACTCCAAATTTTATTAAATTTCGAAAAACGTCGAAAATCGAATTTTTTTTTTTTTAATTTTTTTTTCTCGTTACGGTATAATTTTATAGACCAAAAAAAAATAAGTTTCTGAAAGTTTCAGTTAAAAATTTTAATTTTGAAAGGTCGCTCATAATTTTTTTTAATTTATTAGTAAATGACTTTAGATTTTTTCGAGTGACCTTTTAATATTAAAATTAAAATTCCGGTCATTTTTTTTCCTTTATTTAGTACAATAATCTATAAAAATACACCACGAGATGAACTAAAAATCAAGGATTACAAAAAAAACACAATTTTTTTCAAATTTTATCATTTTATTTAATCAACTACAACATTTTAACAGTATTTTAATGAACTTTGTTTGTAATTATTTATATATATATATATATATATATATATATAAATAATAAATAATAAATAATATATGATATCGATCTAAATAAAGTTAAAATCGGTTATAATTAAAAATTTAGTTTCAGAATTAATAATATATATATATATATATATATAAATAATTACAAACAAAGTTCATTAAAATACTGTTAAAATGTTGTAGTTGATTAAATAAAATGATAAAATTAGAAAAAAATTGTGTTTTTTTGTTATCCTTGATTTTTTAGTTTATCTCGTGGTGTATTTTTATAGATTATTGTACTAAATAAAGGAAAAAAAATGGCCGGAATTTTAATTTTAATATTAAAAGGTCACTCGAAAAAATCTGGTCATTTACTAATAAATTAAAAAAAATTATGAGCGACCTTTCAAAATTAAAATTTTTAACTGAAACTTTTAGAAACTTATTTTTTTTGGTCTATAAAATTATACCGTAACGAGAAAAAAAATTAAAAAAAAAAAAAATTCGATTTTCGACGATTTTCGAAATTTAAAAAAATTTGGAGTGACCTCTTAAAAATTTTTTTTTGAGCTGTCCTTTGGAGAGGGCTCTTAAAACATCAAAAACTAACATTTTTTCATCCGAGACTCAAAAAAAAAAAAATAGTCGTTTTTTTTTGCGCCACCCTAGCTGGCATATCACTTGACTTTTACCCTTGTTTCTATCTCAGGCGTCCGTGTAGTGTGTGAGTGGGAGAGCGCTAGGCCCGCAGAAGGTGAAGCGCAAGCATTGTATAGAGCTTGGCGCGGAAGTAGACAACAACCACGATCGCGGCAATTGCGGGCGTTGCTGCTAACTGACCACGATTGTAATGCGCATCAATCGTGAGTACTCTTTAAGTTTCTTCTTTTGGGAATAGAAGATACTACCTCTTGTCTATGTTTTTACCTTTTACGCTATTGGTTGCCTGGAAGAAATCGCTATGTAGCGTGAAGGCCACCAAATTGTACTCTCTTGATATGTATTTATATCTCTGTAACTACTTTTTCTTTTGCGTACAATAAAAGTGTATTCATTCATTCATTCAAGATACATTTTTTTGGCAGTTTTTTATGAAATATATTTTTTTTTAGGTTTCTCTGCTAGAATTTTGTCACAAAGTAGCATAATAGTTAATCCAATAATATTTTCTTGCAAACGTCTATCTTGTTCGTACTAAAAATATGTGTTTTGAATATCGCCAAAAGCGCATGCCCCCAAATAAGCAAACATGTAACCTGAGATATGTTAAGAGTTTAGCGCCGTATATAAACATCTGAAGCACCGATTAGCTGAGCTACCAATGCATTGCCGTCTTTTAAGGATTTTTTTATCTGCCGTATTGTCCAATTCGAAATTGTAGATTTTAAGTAGCACCAACATTTTATTGTTTTACGTGTAATAAAATGTTTATACACAGGGTGGTAGCGGCTGTATTGGACGGACTTCTAAGCAACGATCTATCCGACGCAATACGCAGACTGGCTGCGTGGCGAGAGTCCACATGTGGAAACAAGCGTTACTATTCTTACTACAGGTGAGTTCCAATCTTCTCTTTTATCCAACGTGTTAATAAAAAGCGTAATAATATTTCGCAGGCTTTAGAGGTGCATTATGTACTTTCTATGAGACTTATCTGTGAAACCGAAATGCTAATAGTTTTTGAGTAATCCACTGCCATGTAAAATTAAAATCATGTGACTCCTGACACTCTATAAGGTACGCGTCGCTTAGGTACTATGCTCGTGTCGGTCTTTTATCTTCAATAGGGTTGTCAAAATTAAACAATTAGAATGTTTTGAATTTGTTTGTATTGATAAATATACTTCTTTTGATTTAATATTTTTACGGCTTGATTCCTTATGAAATATATTTATGCATCCTTTAACATTATTTTCGGTAACACGTTGTATAGCAACGAGCTAGGGTCCAGGACTTCAGGACTTGTTGAAAAGTTTACACGAATATCTGAACCGAAATACCCTGATACTACCCGAGACAGTCTTGTTAGCGTTCATGGATTTACCTCTTTTACTAAAAAAGCCAGAAGCGGTTGATTTTTCGGGGGGCCGAGTTCGAATTCCTATTTTTCGAATTCCTATTATTCCTACTTTTGTAAGTTATGTACCTTTTAAGCTGTCTAAATAGAGTCCTACAATCAGAACTGGGCCAGCGTGGTGACCTACGGCATAAATACTTCTCATTGTGTGAGGACATCCGTGCCCTGCTACTTAATTGACCATGTCGTCTCAAGGTCGTCTATTTATAACCGGATCGATCGAAATGTCTAAATTTTATTTTATTTCTCTCACAGGTTCCCAAAAAATCTGTAAAGCATATGTATAAAAATAAGGCATTCCTCTTGTCATTTTGACAAGTATCGAGTAATTTAATCGCTTTTCGCTTTAGTAATTGCGAAACCTAACCTTTCTTAAGGCTCCATTTATGCGTTTTTTAAGTACTAAAGATTCTTGCTGATAATATTATAACTTATCCCCAGAACAACTATCCATTAATATTGAACGCTTGACTAAGCCTATAGTAAATTATTATTTCATGTATTTGACGGCCGATTGGTGCAGTTTTCAGCGACCCGGCTTTTTGAGTCCAAAGCCGTGGGTTCGATTCCAACTACTGGAAAAACCTTTGTGTGATGAGCACGAATGCTTTTCAGTGTCTGGGCGTTTATATGTATATTCTAAGTATTTATGTATATCATTCATAAAAATATTCATCAGTCATCTTAGTACCCATAACACAAGTTACGCTTACTTTGGGCCTAGATGGCAATGTGTGTACTGTCGTAGTTTTTTTTTTTTTTTTTTTTTGTATGACGCACTCTAGCTCGTGACTTATACGGTGTACTGTTATTTCCAGAGACATACTATTCCTAGCGATGGCAGCTCTCGGCGAACAGAACATCGACTTCCTGGCGCTCCAACGCGAATATACGCGCGCGCTCGACCAACTTGGCACTGAGACACGGCCGCAAGACTTGCCTCCTTCAACAACCGCGGCCTGCTGTAGACACTACTTCAAAAGATTGCGATTAACTATACATGAAATGTGATCTAAACTTGATATACTTTTTAATTCTGGAGAAGCAGATTGGATTAGCACATGTACTGTAACGCAATAAATGCGTGCCATTCGCATTACAGCTTGCTTAATTTGACCAAACAGTATGAACTTAGTGTAGGTACTTTATATTCATATCTAGGAGTTCTGTTACACCTGAAGTCACTGAACATAAAAGATCAACAGAACGGATGTCTGAAGAACGAAATGTGTATGCAAAAGACGATTCGATTACCACACGTCCTGGTTACGCAATATATGGGTGCCTATTCCAATACAGCTTGCTTGCTTCTGAACAATATCATCTTAGCGTACTTTATATACTTATTTAAGAATAGCGTGTTCCGTACACCCTGCAGTCACGAAACAAAAACGATCAACAGCAAAAGGCCGTCAAATAATGAAAAGTTCTTGTAGAAGTTTTGAAAAAAAAAAATTACTTTATGTTTATGAACATGAAAAATGATATATATAATTCTTTTCTCTCTTTCGTTTCGCATTCTGTTACACCTGGTGAAACAAAAGTTAAAAGGTAAATGACTGACAGTGAATAGAATATATATGTCAAAACCGGTTGGATCACCATATTATGTAACTCGTAAGCATTATCACTGTATAAATTTCCTTGAATTTAGTACATATGCCGGTTCTAATTAAGAGTTATATTTCGTGAAAGGTTAAAGGTTAAGTTAACTAAGAAGTAGAAAATAAATATTTGTCAAACGTGCGACAACCGTCCATTACGTTCTAAGCAGGCAAAATACTAAGGGCTGATCGTCTATGCTATTGACATTTTACTATGCTTTGTCATACTTAATATGATAATAATAGCAACGCCCATAATTTTTCGTATTTTCCTCCGTGATATATACAACAGATAATGTCGTACTCGATTGTGCTACAATAATCGATTTTGAAATCAATTAAATCAAAAATAATATAACCGAAAAATAAATACTTCTTTTATAATCATATTAATTAATTACTAATTTAGTAGAAAAAAAATATTATTTTGTCTTATAATGCATAACCATCCGACTATCGATTACAAGTTTTGTGAATATATTATCGTTAATCGAATAGGTTAATTAACAAATATACACTATGCGCATTGTCAAAATTATCACCCCTTTGACAAATCATAGGCACTAAATGCAATTTCCTATATTATATATCATATTCTTCATACAAGGACTGTCATAATTTAATTAATAGGATTTTTTTTAATTCTAAAGGATTTAGTGAGTGTGACTATCTTCACACAGAAATATTGACACAGAATAAAAGCTCTGAGGTAATAATATAATGTCCTGTTACTTTTCTACTAGATACTTCAACGAATAATACTATATTATAGTTTCGGCACCCGTCCTGTATCGGGAACATTGAGAACATTTTAATTCTTTAAGAATAAAATTTACAGCCGGTGAGGTGCATCCTATTTCGCCTAAAACTTAGGATTCTAGATAGAAACTAAGACTTGAATAAAGTTGTGATTTTATGGATGTATTATGGTCTAGCTTATAGGAAATTTTGCCCCAATATGTATCTACGATTTAGGAGAATAATAATAATCGGTAACTCACATTGGAGGTACGTACCATGCTGGATCGAAGCTCTGTTATCCTGTCCCTTATGAGAGAAAACCTGTGTCCCGCCTTGAGGATTCAGATGAAGAAAGGCATGTTTATTCATATAAAAAAATATATTATAGTATGTAGAAACCTTATGTTTCAAAATGCATACTATCAGCGTGTGAGATATTCTTCCTATCTAACTACGATATGTGTGAAATTTAACAGCGCCATCTAGTGACAACTGTCAATTTAGTATTGTCATTTCACGCGAGCTTAGACATGACGTATGTAGAAGATCTCACACTAAGCACTCTGTAAGTATTACAACAATTAAATAATTGCTGACAGAAGTTCGAAGCAATGAATTAGATCAAAACAAAATAAAAAATGTACATAATATTATTGTGGTGGGTTTATTTTTAGCGCGTACAACGTATCCGATATGCATGTATCGAGGGTGCTAATGCGAAACAGACTGACTTTTTAGTCGCTATCCTAATTTAATTTCTTTGGATCTTTGGTGAAAATATTAAAATAGTGTATTTTTTATTTTGTCTCGAAATAAAATTACATTTGCAGACACAAAGTATCTTGCGCGCGGCAAGATACTTAGTGCTGTTGACCACAGTGACACGTGCTGACGATCACAGTGTAGTAAATAAATATTTATCTGTAAAAACTTGATCTTGACTAGATTGAATATGAATGTCTTAAATAAATTTGGACAGTGGCTAAATATCCTTGCTGTACGATGAATTGTAACATTAAATTGATTGTACATATTTTAGTGTATAAATAAGATTTTAATAAATAGCGATCCGAAGCCGGACTTAGTCTGAGCTAAATGGGTTGAGTATGAAGGACTGCAAATCTTTCACTTGACAAGGAATGACAGGGGATACACTTTTCAGAAAAGTTTTTTTTTTAAGTGAGTTTCCTTTTAACATGTAACATGGAATTGGGGTCCTGAAGGATTATTCTTGTTTGACATTGAAAAATTTATTGTACCCATAGATTGCTTTGGTAGACTGATTTGCAGTTACTTATCAAAACCTATTTACAATGTGTTTTGTGTTATATATTTCGAGAGCGTACAGATTTTGATTAAGTCACGGTTTGATTTTCATTGCACACAATGTATTTAGCCATTCCAAAATTGCACTTAGCTTTGTTAAGAAATTCTTATATCATTATGAACAAAAGTAGAAGAAATTAATAGTATGGTCATATTTTTCCATTTTGCAAATTTATTTAAACCATATTTATATACAGGTTGCTTTAATAATGGAAATTAAATCTTATATCTGTAGATTTATTTCAAGCTACGGGACAAAAATATGTTTCGATTTCCTTTTTTTTCCCAAGGACCGTTATGCTCTTCACAGTGTATCGCATACATAAGTAAATCCTGCATTATTAATCCCATATCCATGTTTATCTTAAATCTGTCGTAATTACATACCAGTGTTACGTTCATTATAAAGTACGTAGCTTGACGCCATGTTTCCTTAGTCAAAGTTTTTCCTTACTGATTCTTCATAAAAACATATTCTATATTCTAATAGATATAAGTTATATTGCAGCCTGTGTCATGGACACTACAGTCACTATATTAACTGGAAGGTCTGTAGCAGAAACGACATTTGCAGAAAACTGCCTTGTTGGTCTAGGTGTTATCTTCGACGGTCAGACGAAATTTAGGTATTGTGTATTGTACAAGCCCGGTGTGACAAAATGTTGTTATGTTGTCTGCTACCCGTCACTCGGCGGATACGGATCGGCGATTTAGCCATCGGTCCAAGTTAATATCACTAAAATTTGATAATAATCGTTAAAGCCCACCAACCCGCATTACATCAGTGGGGTGGGCTGTTCTTAACCCCCAACCAGCTCTTAATTCCAGCTTAGATAGCATGCACTGAGAGTTTTATTGTTAGTATTCTGTACTTAGAATCTTTTAGTATGAAAACGAAAGAATTAAGTAAGTCACATGCATCCACCAAATTATTTAAGTCATTAACAATGTGACTGCCAAATCGAAAGTATTCAAGAGTGTCAACATTGTTCCCCTTATAATATAATAAAGTTAACAATGGTTTATCTAAAAGTAGAAGTTATTGTGTTAACAGTGTTATTTTCATTATAATACTTTTGTTGTAAACAAGCTTGCATTCATCAACTGTCATCACATTATGCAATGGCCTAAAATGAATACTCATGACTAACAATAGTTGAGGAATCGAAATACTATTTATTCAGAACTGTAGTTTTAGTGGAATTATATGAGTCAGTTATTATTATTTCTTGTAATGTATAAGAAATATACATTTAGAAATTTGTGTTATTTCTTTTATGTATAAAAATGTAATAAATTTATATATGCAATATTATAGAAGTGTTCTTATAATAAGTTACGCAAATTTATATGGTAGCATTTTATCTATGATTATAATATATTTATAACTTTTACTAGCGGTTCCCCGCGACTTCGTCCGCGTAATTGTAATTGTTTTTCCTTACAAACTTTTATCCGTTATTCTACGTAATATACCTAGAAACCACCGCGCCGCATCCCCCGCTCGCGCTATTACTTAATTTGCTCGAGTTTTAAGGAGCGCAGCGTGATGGGAAAACAACCTTTAGTTCTTGAGTTGTAGTTCCAGAGAATAGCGCGCCCGGACTATAAACAAAATCTTCAACTTTATTATTAGTATAGAAATAGGTTATTATTGATTTACTTTATTTGACTCAGGTGATGTTTAAAGCCATATTTTAAGTTCAATACAAAATGTACAATGGTGATTGTCACCTAGATGTATTTTTATAATATTTCAAGTAATTTTATTATATCTTCGTGAACAAGGTAAACAAAAGACATGCAATAACTTTCAATGTATAAAATTAATTTCAAATTTATTGTAATGGACAAGTTATAACGAGATGGATATAATTTTTTATAAAAAAAATATAATGCTTCATTGAAATGTTTATTGTTTTATTCTTATGTGTTCTTAACTTTGTTGTCTAAATTCACGTCTACATTACTGGCGATGTTGATTGAAGCTAGGCGATAACTTCGAGTGGCTTCTGAACTCCGAACATAGTCGGTTTTTATGCCCGACTAAAAGGACTTTGCGAGGTAGTCACGTCAAGTCTCAGACTGTGATTTACCTTGATGAGCACCTTGGTAAAGTAGTGATGCAGTTGTTTAATTGAAAAACAATATTTTAATGACTATCAGTCATACCTATTACTCGATATAAAAATCTCCCATCGTGATCATAAAAACAATCATCTACTTTGTATGTTGCACCTCTTTGATAAGCTTTCTTTGGTATTCTTATTCGTTCTGGATAACTTGGCCCAGGAACAACTTCAGTATCTTCTTTCTTGTAATTTGTAATACTTTTCTCATCTTTTTTCTCATTGAATAACTCAATTTCTTTGTTGACTTCATTAGTGTTAACGGTATTGCTAGGTACAGTGTTGATTGAATCCATGATCATTCTGTCTGGTACATTCACATCCTTTCCTTTATCTAAACGAGTTTTTATTTTGCTTGCCAATTCATCTAATGTTACTTTTTTCCAGTCCTTTCTTGTTGGTTTACTTTCCTCATTTGAGTTCAACTCGCTGTGTTCAAATTTATCTGATGTTCGATTATTCTCTTCATTAGATGCACACTTTTGTACGATTTGTTCAAACTCTCCAATTTTTTCCTGAGATACATCAACTTTTATTGATTTTTTATTTAGTGGAGGTATCTTTCTCTCAGAGAACTTAAGAAAATGTGTCCGTAAATCTTCAGGTATGTCTAAAGTTCCTTCTTTAAGTTCCCTCCAGTTTCTCATAGCAGATGTGTCATGACGGGCTATACGTTCTTCAGTTGTTGGTTTCCAAGGGTATTTTAATAGTTTCTAGAAGTAAACCATAAAGTTACTTAATATCCAACATTATTAGATCTCAAAAAATTACTTTTAGTAATGAAGCTATAATACTTAATATCAAGATTATCTATATCTATCTCTTATGTCATATTACCCTTCTACAATCATATAAAAGGGGCAGTGAACGCTTCTGTTTATATGAAGAAATTTGCGTAGGTAAAGGTTTTGGGTGGTTCCTATTTGTTTAGTCGAAAACTAATTTATTTAATAGAATAAAATATATAAGTATACTACGACAATACACACATCGCCATCTAGTCCCAAAGTAAGCGTTGCTTGTGTTATGGGTACTAAGATTGATGAATAATTTTATGAATAATATACATATAATACATAGATAAACATCCAGACACTGAAATACATTCATGTTTTATTCACACAAACATTGCCCAGTAGTGGGAATCGAACCCACAACCTTTTGACTCAGAAAGCTGGGTTGCTGCCCACTGGCGCTAATCGGCCGTCAGAATAAAAATTTGACACTTTAATTTTGTTTCACATCATATAATTACTTTCGTTTTTTAAAATGATGTCATCTTCCATACAACAAATCCCTAAATTTATATTTCCAATAATATAGATTCCAAACATAGACTCAGTATTTAATCTGAAAAAGTACCTTTGCCACTTGCTCAGTTACAGGGAAGCTTTCAGCAATTCTTTGTGGAGTCCATTCATCAGGTTGCGTTGCAGCTAAGTGACGTATCTGTTCCTTCTCACTCCAGGTAAGCAAGTTTGGCATGTTCTCTTTAAAGTATTTCTCCTTAACAATTTGAAGTTTTATTTTGTGTTTCCCCATGAGTGTTTCATTCAAATGTGCATTGTATGCTTCACCTACCTTTATTTAACAAAATAAGTAAATTTTTAGTCAACTTTCCGGGTGCATTAGTAGTATGCAGAAGGGCCCAGTTTACAACACAACAGACAATTTGGGAATATATAATTTCTGAATTTTGTCTGATTGGAGGCTTTGGCCATCCATCCATTTACCATCTTAGCCTACATCATAACTCTCTCCCCCAGGAGAGATTGCAGTCAAGAGCTAACTTTGAGCGGAATTAAATTAGACTGCCATGGATAATACTTGCAATGCAGGACTAAATGTTGAGTAATATTGTTTATCATATTATATACCTTAAGCTGTTGCTTACTACTGATGTGCCAATGGCCAATGCCAACCTATATTAATTTTCACTAAACTACTAAATCAAGGCTATTATCATATGCAAATTCTAAATTTTGAATAGAGAAGATAGATTAGCACCTGTTAATGGATCATTTTATGAGGTGATAACAGCAGATCCTGATACTCAGTCTACCAATGTGCGGCTCCTGGGCACTGGCATCTCACAGGGAGAGACATTCGAGTTGAGGCCCTCCATGCTTCAATGCAGGTTAGGCATGTAAGCTTCTGGTACAAATTTCTTGGCTGTAACCACTGGTTCAGATTCTCCACAACTTACTACCCAACAGAAATTAAAACAGGAACTTGTGATCCGTAAAACATACTCAGTATTAGCATTACATAGCTATCCCATATCGACTATAACATTTCACTTATCTTGATCAGAAAAAATTATAGTAAAATAGATATCACAAATCCTACTTACATTGTAAAAGTTGCTATCTGATTGTTCCATAAATTCTTCGACATCATCGTCTTGTATCTTGATGCCGTCTTCTTTGAATGCACCCAGTCTATTATCTAAGCCAGGGTTAGCTCCAGGCCTATCAAATCTTCGGTTTCTTAAGTGACGAACAGGGATTTTGTCACAAATAAAATACAGGCGTCGTGAGAATACAGTGAACATTTTAACTCGTTATATATGAGACGTTAATTTATATTAGAACTTAGAACTAACGTATCTGTTGCTGATAATCGAAATCATGCGGAATACAAAACAAATACAAATTAAACCTAACCTTAATTTATTTTGACATTGACAAATTACCGTCTTCTAAAAAATTGTTTTGTCTCTGGGTTCTAATTTTTTTAAACCTGAGTGACAGCTTCATCCCAAACCTACGTTGCTTCTGTCTGCATACAGATGTTCTTTTTCCTCTTCTTTTGCTTCTTTTGGCTTTTAGGTGTGCCAAATCAGCAAATAAGTATAGCTGCGCATGGGTACTGTTGCGCAGGCAATACAATCATTACTTTAATTAATAAATAGTATTTAACCATTAATTATTAAAGTAATGATTATTATCCAATGAAAATTAAATTATTTTATTGTAATGTGTGTGTTTGTGTGTAGTGTAAATGCATGTTTGAGTGTGAGTATATGTGTTTGTAATTATTATAGTTTAGAGTTTCAAGTTCCAATGATTTCCTGTTATCTGGGCTATAATTTTTAACAAGTTTATGGGGAATGGAGAAATAAAAACATTCATTAAAACAACAACAAAAATTAACAGTAATAACAATAGGGTGTCGTATCGGTACGGGAGACGGAATACCGGAGAGCCAATAAGCGCCTGCGAACGATACGCACACCCTCCCCGCGACCCTCTTACTCCCCGATGATAACTTATTTTCGACTTCTGAGCAATAACTGTCACCGCTAGACTTTCGTGCCGCTACTTATAGTTACTGTAACTATCAAACTATGCATTTTATAAGAAGCTGACGAGTTGGCAACTGGCTGAAAAGGGAATCGGGCAGTAGGCTTGAGCCTTAAGAGCCGAGAAAACGAAGAAATAACGCAGGCGGGCAATGCGAGGCGAACGGTCGGGCAATACTGTGTAGAATAGCGTATACCTACAAGTTTTTATAGGAAAAAACAGGTATCACTGAATTGGCACAGGTTCTGTCATTCAGAGTTTGCCTGTAAGAGATTGCTTGCAGCAATAAAGCTGTCTTTGCATGCCTATATTTTAATTAATTTCTTATTCTTGTTATTTTGTGTTATCTGTATTATTTTATGTTTTGTTTCTTGGGAGGATTGAGTGGTCGGTAGGGAAAAAGTCGGTACCGCAGTACCTACTATTATTGCAAGGGCTACAAATGCTGCAATATTGTCATATGCCCGTATCCGAGAGCGGCAGCCATAATAGTGTACAATTTTTAATATACTTAGGTATCTACCTACTAAAAATAGGTACCTTTTACTATTGACCCCATAAATTAAAACCAGTTTATTAGAAGCGAGCGCTTACTCGAGCAATAAAACATTATTTCAATCGTTTCGTGATAAGCAACAACATAAGTTCATTAACCTTAATACGATAGTCACTTTGATTAATGTCCCATAGGCCATTTGTGCTTGGCTCAGCTTATTTCATAGAAAAATGGTATATAGAGTTTACACCCAACACACCGCTTTAATAGAGGTTAGAAGGGGTAACGTTCTATAACTTTAAAGCTTAGGGCAAACCAACGCGTCTTATGGTACCTATATAGCTTTGTACAGGCTAGATGCATTTTTTTTTTGTATCTAAAGGTTCATATTGTCATCTTGTAAACTCCATACTCGGACCAATACGTCGCTTGGCATCGTGTATACGTTCATAAAGGTACCTATGGACCTACAACAATCTACTGCAATGGAGATTGCATAAAATCTGGCGCGTTTTCCCCCGTACACTCACGTAAGTCACGCTAATCGAAGTAGCGTCGTCTAGTTACAATACTGGAAAACCTTACGTCACTAGATGGCGCTCTTTTTATACCATTTAAATCGTAGTTAACTTTTACGCAATAGAATAAGTAAACCTAGGTAGATAATACATAGCTACCGGCGGCATAAACTACTGACCCAAGTTACCTCCACGAGCTACCTGTAGCAAATCCCTCTTGAACAAGTTACAAGGTACAAGTTATTGGGACAGTCTACTGGCGCAAGCTTTCTGTAGTGCCACTTCCCTAGCCACCCCAGCACGGCTAGCATGGGCAGGAGACAATTATCTCCCCTGGGAAAGGATAAAAAGTAAACTTCCCTCACAGATTTATCAACTCTCAGAGCAATGGTGCACAAGTGGAAATAAAATCCCCCAGAGTCGTCTGAAGGACTACTACCTCTCTTTGAGTGATGGAATTTGAAGTAGATTCTTTATATATTTTTCTTTTTTTTAAACTGTGTATTAAAATCTACTTATATATATTATGTTTGTTATATATTTATACATAAGTATTATGTATATTTTATATTTATATATTATGTATTTATTTAAATTATATATGTATTTGTATCTTTACATTTTGGTATTTATGTATATCTATAAACACTCTCGGCACTATCCCGTTCTCTTGCTGTAAGTCCTTTCTACAAAGGTTGCCTGTAAGAGATTGCTTGCAGCAATAAGGCCGCCTTTGCATGTCTACATTGTGTACTGTATACTCCTTACTGTTTCTTTTCCTGTATGTTATACGTGCAATAAAGTGTTTCTTCTTCTTCTTCTTAAAATCCAAATAATATATGTGTAATATATTACACATATATTATTTGGATTTTATGGCCTATAGGCCATAGCCCTTTCTGAGAGAGCGTACCACACACCACACACTGGAAGCGACTGGGAAAGGCGGAGGCCTTGAGGTCGAAAGTCGCTTCCAGCAACCTTTTGCACCTACGGGTCTCTACTTCAGAACACACCTGCCCCTACAGCCGTCGGTTCTACGACAAACATGACCCGCCCACTGCCACTTCAGAAGTTCAGTATATGATTCACTTATATTGATTTTTATTAACCTGAAGTTAATAATAATTAATCAAATCCAATACCTTCCTATCAAATGAAGTCATAGGAGAAGTTTAATCCCTAATTAAAAAAAACCCTTTTTTTACGTCACTCTCAAATTGTCAGATTAGTGGAATATACACTTTTTAGGATGTAACTAACTCACCCTACCTTAATCTGACGCGCTCGAGAATTTCTAATGGTCAAGTTTTTTTGACTAATCTGATCCTGTATCCTTCACGGGCGGCCTTATATATGGGCCTCATGTTTTGTGGAGGTACTTAACCGGGTACAAGGTATCCCCCTGTATATTAATCTGCCGCGCTTTAGTAAATCCGGAAATCCCCGCTTGGGCTCCCTTACTATAAGGAGAAGATAAAATGTGCTTTCTCCGGGGAGAAAAATGGCTCCTGCTAGAGGTGCAGCAAAGGATACCTTCTGCTGCTGATGATGATAACTTCAGGTGATAAAGTACTGCCGACCAGCCGACCTAAAACTATAAAAGATAATCGTGTTTAGGTACACGTTATGTAGCTATGCCGACCTACGTTTAGAGTGGTATTCGCTATTGTCTAATAGGTACAGGAATGTTATTATAGTCTACTTAATCGGTAAATAAACGCACCGTGTATCCAAAACACTGAATGACGTACAAGAGACAGACTTAACGAGATTCGAGGAAGAAAAAGTTACTAATGTGGACAGCTATAACGTTAACGGTTATAACCAGTTGCCGTTCACATTGGTTGAAAGACGCGCGCGTATTTTTCTGTATCAGTGCGCGGACGTTTTGCGTGCGTTATTTAATTATTTTGTTCAGTTTCAACCCAGATTCAAGCACAAGTAAGTTTATTAATTATTACTTAATGTATATAAAATAAAATTGTAATTGGAATAAAATATTTTTTGCATTATCGTACCTATTTTAAATTCAATCTCAGAATTATTATGGTTTACTAGCGATTTAGTAAACCTATACAAAAATGTATTGGTCACGCACAGTAGGAAAAATCATTCAAAACTAAAATACACCATAGAAGTTTTTTTCATACTTATTTATGTTTAGCTTACTTTCATAGAAAAACAACATCATCATAATTACAAAATATCAATCCATTGGCGACGTAATATAGGCTGTAGGCCGTAGGCTAGCCAAGTAGGTACGGATTAGAAGACTTCACACGCCTTTAAGAGCATTATGGAGAACTATCAGGCATGCAGCTTTCGTCGCGATTATTTATGTCACCATTAAGGCGCTGTCATAGGTCATATTTGAGGGGTTCGCAAAAAATAGAAACTTTAATATTAATGTTGCCAAATGCCGGGCAGAGTATCAATGTAAGTCAAAACTTTCTCTATAGACTAATTCGCAGCGATTTGATTTTTTACCGCTAATCTATACCTACTGGTTACTGCTCAACGTACTAATTTTTATAAGCTCCGTCCAATACCGAAATGTGTATTTCATTTATCCTTAAAAATCAATAAATATTTTCTAAAAGAAAATAGTATGAAAAAAAAATGAAATCTAAAGAAAACAAAAATATTATTTAATGCGGTCAATAGGTCATCTACTTAATTCTGATTTACTGTAGGGACCCATCTTATATAATTGGCTTAGAAGAATAATCGTCATTAAATTAGTTTTTATTAAAACATCTACTACTTACCCCGAGGTTGCCTAGCCGATTTACGTAACCTTTTTAGGGTTCCGTTATCAACATAGGAAAGGTGATAACGATGCCATGACTTATTGCTATCAACTTGTTTGTTTGGACCATAGTAACATACATAGAACTAGGAACATACAGAACCCTCATTCAGCTATTATTGCATGCAGTATATTGTGTCCAAAATAGTGAAAACGCCCCGCGCAAGACTCACATCACAACCGCGGAATGTTGTGAAATCACAAACTTTTCCCATTTTATCGTAAACATTACATTAGAAGTTAAATAATTACTGTTAACTGCTAAATGAAATATAGCCTGCTCAAGAAACACTTCTAAATTGAAGTGGTTTTTGATGCTTTAATATAAATCTTGTACAAGGTTTCTGTATGTTCTTAATTCTATGTTAGCATACTTATTAAATCAATGGTTTGGAATATTAGTTCAACTTGATTGAGACTGATGCTTTCCTTTACAAAAAGGCAAAAATCGAGAGTCAAACTTTTAAATTGGGGTTAAATGGGGTTAGGTCTTTTGTATTTACAACATTTTTTAAACCATATTTTTGGTCATCGCGAAAAAGGATAATAAATATCACCATGCACCAATCACCATGATATAAAACAAATTCACAAAAAGTACCTGAACTTTTACGTTAAGGAATATACCTACTAACGATAGGTCCCTTTAAAATTTAAGAGGGTTAGAATCCTTCATTTATCAGTTTACTTTTCAAGTTACATCCATGCAACTTTGATTTTAGGTTTTCACAAAAAATCTTTCCTCTTTATGATCAAAGTAGAGAAGTTTAGATGCGTTTCTTAGTTTGGAAAATAAGTTACACATATATTATGAATACATATTCAAATATTTTGCATAATTTGTGGCTAAGAAACTCGGAATCCGCGCAGCCTTGTATTCGCTAGGTATATCCTGTTAATTTCGCAGATGTCAAAATTGCTCGCACTTCGTCTCGCGGAGGAAGGTGCTCTGACATAATGCAAAGTGATCCCGGTGTTATTTGGGCAACATAAAACTGAATCACAGTAGCCCGAGTTATGAGATTGTATACTTTCGTATACTTATAAAATACGCAAAGAGGTCACTTTAGCTAGACTATATGTATACGTCTTTGTTTAATAATAAAAAAATAAAAAAAATGCAGTTAATTTAATAGGGAACGTTGTATTTTGTTCTCATACACGACGCAGAAAAATTGGATGGACGAGTTCTGGGATGTACATCTAAGGCGAATAATTTAAAGCTAAAGAGATGTGAGTTTAAATGCGCTTATCTCAGGCAGAACTGCTCCTATTTGGAAAATATTTTCGAAGTTTTTAACCCTTTTATTGTCGATTAAAAATAAAGAAATACGTGTTTCACAAATTTTAAAAATTCCAACTCCAAAATCATCAAATGGGTGATGAAAATTTGTATCAAAGTTTCTGATTTTTTAACTAATTTACACTTTTTCTATTCGAAGCAAGACATTTTTTTAAATCTTTGTAGTTAAAATTTACTAATCGTGAGCTACTAGACGAAGCCGCGGGCAAAAGCTAGTATTGCATAAAACAACATAAAATGTAACTTAGGATATTAAACATTGTTGTATATTTACAATGTGGTGGTAGGTAACATATATATGTTATTTCAGCGATAAATCAATTTACGATCATAAAAATGGATAATGCAAAATATTATTAAGATAATTTATGCACATCACGTTTTAAGGCATTATGCATAAATATTATGTGTTTAAATACCGTATAAGCGCACAGAGTGTTCCGTACCAAGGTGCAAACAACAGTAGCCTAGCTGGGCTAAAGGCCTCTCCCAACGTGTTTTCCCATAATAACCACACTGGGCAGAGGGGTTTGAGATCGCAGTAGATTGTAGTAGTAGTACAGAGGACTCTCCTGCCCGTTATCTGTTAAATTCCCTTAGTGGTACGACTCCCGCGGGAAGACGAGGGGTGGTGACAATATTCTGATCAAGGTTCAATACCTCCATACGAGTACATATTATAATACTCTTAGGTGCAATATGAAGCATAGTATTGACATTAAATATAATCAATAAAGCCCTTGATTGCAATCCTTGCTGCAAAATCTGCTGATAAGTGACATAAATAAATAAATAAATATCTTTATACTTGTCGTAATATAGATATTTGACGAGACGGCCGAGTGGCGCAGTGGGCAGCGACCCTGCTTTCTGAGTCCAAGGCCGTGGGTTCGATTCCCACAACTGGAAAATGTTTGTGTGATGAACATGAATGTTTTTCAGTGTCTGGGTGTTTATCTGTATATTATAAGTATTTATGTGTATTATATTCATAAAAAAATATTTATCACCTATCTCAGTACCCATAACACAAGCTACGCTTACTTTGGGGCTAGATGGCGATGTGTGTATTGTCGTAGTATATTTATTATTATTATTATTTATTTATTTATTTATCTTATACTGCATATAAATAAATTAATAAATATATAGTGGCAGTTATATTAAAGCCCCTTTATTTTGGCGTGGTGGAAAAGCCTTGTTGCTACCTCCGACCCTTGGGCAGGACAAAGGTTACGTGAGACGCCCCCTCTAAAGGCGTATACACAAACTAAAAACCACAGCATGTCCCTCTTGTTGGCTTTGTCACACGCCCGGGAAACCCGTTCTTTACCTCCCCCCTAATCGGTTTTTACGCGGCATCGTACCGGTACGCTAAATCGCTGGCAAACTTGAACCACAAAATTAAGAACATACAGAAATACTGTAAATGATTAATATTGAAGCATCAAAAACCACTCAACTTTAGTAGTGTTTTTCGAACAGGCGTTTAGTTACTTCACTCCATTTAGCAATTGACAGTAATAATTTAAATAATTATCTCTAATGTTCCAAACGTTTATCAAAAAATGGGGAAAATGGGAAAAGATTGCTAGGTAGCAACATTACGCGGGTATCAAACGAGAAATGCGCGGGGTGTTTTCACTGTTTTTTGGACACAATGCACTGCATGCAAAAATGTCCGAATGAGGGTTCTATTATTTCCTAATTCTGTAGACTTTATTTTATGAATTTTATTTGAATCTGATAATTTACGGATGTAATACCTATACCTATATGAAACGATGTCTGTATGCTTTAGAATGTAAACTGATATTAAGTAAATTATTATTCTCAATGCGTATAAGGGCACATCGTACGTTATTGTTATGTACAAAGATAAATAGCATTGGATAACGGACAGACGTATGAATCTTGATGACATTAAATTATGCGTTGTGAAATGAATAGTTTATTTGTCATTATTTGATCTAGGTATAATAATCATCTTCATATCAATCCATTACTGGCCTACTATGGTTTATAACTGGTTTATAACGCAGTCCACCATGCTGGCCCTGTGCGGATTGGTGGGCTTCACACGCCTTTGAGAGCTTAATGGAGTACTCTAAGGCATGTAGGTTTCCTCACGAAGTTTTCCTTCACCGTTAAAGCAAGTGATATTAGTTGCTTAAAACGTACATATCTTGAAACGTTAGAGCTGCGTGCCGGTATTCGAACTCGGCTCCACGAAAGTGAAACCGACGTCCGGATCACTAGCCTATCACCGGTTACCTATAATAATAATAGTAGTATCTTTTATTACTCAAAAAAACTAAAACATTTCAATAGTTTGAAGCCCTGTGCCCTGTGTCCAGTGGTTATTTAAAGTGTACTACAGAAGGCAGCCTATAATTCCTAAGTAGGTATTTCGTCACAGACGACCTTTTGATGACCTTCCTGGCACAACGATGAGCGCTGTGTTTTCAAGTGGGAGGTCACGCGTTCGATCCCGGGCAGGGTTCATTTGGAAATTTTTAAAGTCCAAATTTTATCTGGTCTGGTGAAAGGCTGCGGCCGTGGCTAATTACCACCATACCGACAAAGACGTGCCACTTAGCGTTTTAGCGTTCCGGTACTATGTCGCTTAGAAACCAAGGCTTAGGGTTATGGGTTTTATCTAACTGCTTAAAACCTAACAGGTAAGGTCATTAGAATTATAGATTTCATGAAAACCTACCATCAACTTAGTAACTAGTTGTAAATAATCCATTACTACGCTACATCGCATCGGAATGCTAAATCGCTTAGCGGCACGTCTCTGTCGGTAGATTGGTAACTAGCCACGGCCAAAGCCTCCGACCAGACCAGACCACTGTTATAGAAATTATAAATTCCCAATTTGCCCATGCTGGGAATCGAACCCGGACCGCCTACTTAAATTTACAGTGCTCACCGTTGCGCGAGGGAGGTTGTCAAAATTTAGTTAAGTTACTAAAAACAGTGTATAATAAAGTAAGTGAACATTAATTGACAATTAAAAACGTGCTCATCCTTCAGTATTACGTCAGTTAACCAAATTTATAAGTCAAGAGCATGACCTTCGTTTAATAATAAAAAATTTAACAGATAAAAATATCGATCGATGTTGCTAAAATGCATAAAAATTGTTTGCATTCGCGAGGTTTCTTATCCCGGGAAAACGACCTATTTTGGCGTGATTTTTAAAAACCCGAGGACAGCTGCTATAACTCGCTAGTACAGAAACCGTGTACACGACTAATGTTGAAGCATCTAAACCACCCCACTTTAGTAGAGTTTCTCGAACCGGTTATTAGTCCCTGAACTCAATTTAGCAGTTTATTCATTTATATTTATAGATAGATAGATAAATTCTTTATTGCACACAATCAAGGGATAAAGATAATATAAATTCACGTACTTGAATACAATAATATTTATTTTTATACAAATATATTTTTTTAAATTTTGAAAATATGTTGGAAAAGAGCAATCTGCTGAGTTTCTTGCCGGCTTTTCTCAGTGTAATCTGCCTTCCGAACCGGTGGTAGAGTCACCATAAACAGGCTGACTTGACTTTTCAAAAGTGCTTATTAATTAGGCCTACTTGAAATAAATGAATTTTGAATTTTTTTGAATTTGTTAAGAGCGTTAACAACATGCATATTTGTCATGTAAACCTTATTTGACAAAAAATTTAACAAAATGTTTAACTCACCGTTCATAAGTGTACGGTGAGTTTTTTTCTAAAAGCTGTAGGTGAGTGATGAAAGATATCGATGCCTCATGACAGGTATCTTTTTAGATAACTCGTTTTATTTCGCACAAATACGTAGGTATAATAGGCGCTTGTCTTCCGAGATGCGCTGGCAATCGTCAAAACATTTTTTTGACGATTGCCAGCGCATCTAGTATGATAGTGATTGCGGTAGATCGATAACTCATCTCGTATACTGCTTTTATTTCATATTTTTTTTATTTGACATTCTTTTAAAAATTATTTATAATATATTTTCTTTGTTTCGAAAATATATTTTTTACTTTAAGTTACATTACCGTATCAAAAATGTTGTGGATTTAATATACTTAGTTTTATTTTGGTACGCAGTACAATTAACTATAACATTATAAAATAAAGTAAAAGGAAAAATACTTTACCTTTATATTCATAAACGCTTCCTATTTAAAAGGTCTGTTGTTAGCCTTCCGGTAAAAGTAGGTTAACTATAGTTGCCCTACAAGAATTTTTCGATTTCAAAAGTATTAATACA
Source organism: Pararge aegeria (assembly GCF_905163445.1). Classification (NCBI taxonomy): domain Eukaryota; kingdom Metazoa; phylum Arthropoda; class Insecta; order Lepidoptera; family Nymphalidae; genus Pararge; species Pararge aegeria. Next base: position 10,817,849 of record NC_053199.1, on the reverse strand, counting down.
ATTGTTAAAAAAACAATGGGCGGTTTGGGAAATGTAATAAATGCGTAAAAGTATCCAGTTTCAAGTGTTGTATTTTTACAAAATAGAAGAGAGGAAAGAGTTAAAAGAGAAAGAGTATAAAAAGAGTTCACCATCATCATCATATCAACCCATTATCGGCCCAAAGCGAGGAGTGGTTAAGTTGGACTCCACTCACCTTAAGGAATAATAGAGAACTCTCGGGCATACAGGTGTCAACACGATGTTTTCCTTCAACAAATGCAACTGGTATTTTAATTGCTTAAACGCACATTACTTAGAAAAGTTAAAGTTCACTTTCCGGGCCGGGAGTTGAAAATCCGGCCCGGAAAGTGAACTTTAACTACGTGAAGTCGACGTCCTACCCACTGGGCTATCACCGTTTCAGAATTTTATTAAGTCCATCTGGCAGACCTTTGAAAGGGAGGGGAAGAGGCTCAAAAATCATAATCGGGCGCCTGATTAGAAACATCTTAATGATGAGAAATTCCTATTTTACTAGATTTCTACTTTAATTTTGATTCCTATTTCCATAGACCCAGATTTAATATAATACTCAATAATTATAATGTTTAAAATTAATTTAATGCAATAAGCTGTTTATGTATGTATTATTAGATATTATATAATTTATTTTATTTCTTTTCACTTATCAAACTGTCGCACTATCCCATTTTTCCTAATTTCTCTACTACTTAGGTAACCTAGGTTGTGGAGGAGATCGCTCTGAGGGTATAATTCTTGTTCTCTTTCTGTATTTTTCTTATCTTATTATATGTAATAAATAGTTTATCTATATGTCGAACCTAACAACATCCAGTTTCGACTAACTATATAGTAGTTAATTAATTCGGTTTTTTCAGTTACTTCAAGCTAGCCCTCAACTGCAATCCCACTCGTGTTAATCAATCAATTAAAAATACTTTATTGCACACAAGAACAAAACATAAGTTAATAAAAAGAACAAAGGTACAGGTCATGTAAGATTTATATAACAAAGGCGGCCTTATCACTTATAGTAATTTCTTCTAGGCGACCATTACGAGGAATTGAATCACATATGAATCCTTATAGCGGTGCGCAAAGTCCTAACAATGTACATACATATTAGTAATTACAAAAACAGTACATATATAAAATAAACTATTATATATTATGTATTAGTTTATTTATTTGTTAACGGTAGAGAACGTAAATGGAAAGATGTCGTGTTGAGTGATGATACATGCATGTTGCATACACCTTTATTATGTGTGATACCGTTATATTAAAAGTAATAAGTTTCTAAAATAGTATTTTTAATTTCATCTAACTTATAAATACAAAAAAAAAAGAGTTAATCATTCAGATGGCTGCCGTATAGGTTTAACCCGGTTGCAAAACATTTAATAAACTGTTATGAAACTATCGTACGACGAGGTATTGCAAACATTGAATATATATATTTAGTTTGACATGAATTGCGGCACGGTACTGGGCCGTCTTAACCCTTCTCATTGTGGGAGACCCGAGGGCTACAATCGTTTTTACCGAGTTTGCCGAGATAAAAGTAACCTACGTCCATCTCTAGGATAGGTATCTACCAGTGATGTCAAAGTGCAAATAGAAATTAGAATTTGTGACAGACAGACAGTCGTACTAAAATGTATAAATTACCATTTCGGTACTGAGCCCTAAAATTAAATTATTGCCTATGACTTTAAAGATTGGAAATAATAATTTGCAACTTAACTATAAGTATTATACTAAGAAAAGTTCCTATAGTACCTACATAACTGAAAATAAATAACTCGAATTAACGATTTTTTTTGGTAATTAAAAACATTATATTTGGTGCTTTATAAACTAATTATTGCTATGAAGATTTAAATGATTGTGTGTTTTCCTCATAATATTGACTCAAAAGATTTTTTTGTTTCATGCCATGCTTCTATACTTAATATTGTACAGAGCAAAGAGTCTGTCTTTTAACCAAGTACTTGAACTAATTTTGATAATTCTTTACAAATAATTATTTCCAGAAGTAAAATGGGCTATATTTCATTTCGGTAATAACAAGAGCAAGCGAGAAGTGGTGATAGGCCTGTGGGAAGGACTTCGACTTCATTTTCGGGGGGCGGAGTTCGAATCCCAGGACGCAACTCTTGAATTATCTTAGTTATGTGCGTTTAAAGCAATTAAAATATCGCTTGCTTCAACGGTGAAAGAAAACATCGTGAGGAAACCTGCATGCCTCATGTTCTCAAAGGTGTGTGGAGACCACCAATTCGCACTGGGGCAGCGCGGTGGACTACGGCCTTAACAGCTCTTCTCATTGTGGGAGAAGACCTATAATGACCTATAGTGGGACGGTAATGGGTTGATATGATGAATAATAAGACTTCAGTATCAACCCTATAAAAAAAATTTCTGACACCAACATCATCATCAGCATCCCACTACAGGGCACGGGTCTCCCCTCAAAATGAGAAGGGTTTGGGCAGTAGTCCACCACGCTGGCCGGAGTGCGGATTGGTGGTCTCCACACACCTTTGAGAACGTTATGGAGAACTGTCTGCGTGCAAGTTGCCTCGACAGCCTTGCCATCTCTTACAATCCAAGATTGTGTAAGTCTTGAACTGTGAATACATTTTTCTTGCTGTACCTTCCTGTTTATAAGGAAAACAAGGCCTTAACTCTACACTACAATGTTAATACTAATGTTAGCGCTTAAAACAACAAAGGAAATTAATGGTAACTTTGCTTTATTTCCTAGTTAACGATTATTTATAGATAGTCATGTTGACTACATCTGCTTTCGTTATCGTCATCAATAGCCTAATACCTGACACTTGAGTGTCCTCCAGTGGCATAAACACCACGCTGCGCTGGACAGGCAGGTTTGTGATCGCAGTAGGTGGTGCTAGTCGCACAAAGAACGGGGTTTGTACCCGTTTCAGTCACTCACAATCTCCAGTAGATACGTTTCAAATATCAGAATATGATAAAGCTCTGCGTTATAACTCCAGTGCTACATCACGTCAAGTTTATTTATAAAGGGATAGAGTTTGTCTTAGAAAATAACAATTTCTTTATTAGTATTATTGAAAGAATCTTCACGCTTCCTGTAATTTTTACGTTATCCTCTCGTCTTGAGCAGTGTTTTACGCCATCGGTTGCCTGGAAGAGATCGCTATGTAGCCATAAGGCCGCCAAATTGTATACATCGTGTAAACTAGTTATTTATAACTTTTCCTGTATTTTCATGTGGTGAAAATTAAAAGTGTATTATTTCATTCATTATCATGTAATATCTACTTTTTTTTAAAAATAGATCTTATTAATATTAAAAGTAAATATTTCCCTGCTTGCTTAAGTTTGGTAATTGTGAATATTTTGACAAACAACTACTTTTAAAACTAGTAGCTACCCAACCTCTTATCTACCCCTGGGTTTATAACAATGGTTTTCCGCGGAAAATCAATTCCTTTCAATCAATTCCAACCTTTGTATAGCAATAAACTCAGTATAATGACTCTTGCACAAGAATTGACGATCTCGGAAATATATCCTATAAGATGGAAATTGTAGGAAATTATTATAATTTAGAAGCAAGGACCTGCTCATAAAGAGGGATATTGAGCTTAGACCAACAATGCTTCATCAATGCAGATAACTGGGCATTTAGATATGGAATTCCGACTCTTATGCCCGTTTCACTAAACCTAGGCATCGCCTAAATCGAATGCCTAATTATTTACCACGATAACTATTTATTTATTTATTTCTACTCTTTATTTGCACACAAAAAATACAGAAGTAGAATTTAAAAAAAAACACAGACAGAAGCAGTAAACAAAAGGCGGCCTTATCGCTTAGTAGCGATCTCTGCCAGGCAACCTTAGAATAAGGAAAACAAAAGGATAACTTCATACTACACCTACAACTACACTAGAAAAAAAATTACATTTCAACAACTCTTAGGTGATAACTATTGATGAACGGTTGATAATGTATGCCTAGAAATCTCCTTAGATTAGGCGTTACTTATTTAGGCATTGCCTTGAACGTCGTTAGTGAAAACGGGCATTCGATTAGGTAATTAGGTAACGCTTTTAATACTTTAACTGTACCTATTGATTGCAACATTGTTTTGAAATCTATACCTGATATCTACATAATACTAAGATAAGTTTGATAAATAAATAGTGGTCAAATAACGTTTAAATCACTAATCATTATCAATTTTAATTTTCAGATATGCCTTCTTATATAATTAGATTTTTTTATTTAATATTTTTGACGATATTTAAAGACTAATGTTAAAACTGGTTTAATATGTAAAACTTAGGTGCTGCACCAGAATATGAAATAAAACAAAAATTGCAGTGTTTCTTTTGGTGACTTCAAAATAATTTAATACTTAATTATTAATAAACGGTATCTTATCAATAAGGTGGAAGTTTAAATAAATAATTGAATAGGTAAATGATTTACAGACGGTTTCAAAGTTTTTTTATTATCCCCCGTCCCCCCTAAAAAGTAAAACGAAACTAAATACCTGCTGTGTAAATAATACCTATGTAAAGAAACAAAACAAAACGACAAAATCGGTCTTATAGTTTTTGCGGAAATTATGAAACAAATTTTTTTTATACCTGCATTTTGGTTCACCCTGTATTTTGCGTATTATCAGATAAAACACAAAAAGTAGGTATTTACCTACGTTAATATTATCTAATTTGTTATCTTATTTTGTATAATAAACTACTTATAGTAAAATTTAACTTAGTCCAATACAACGTCTCTATGTTTAACTTAAAAAAAAATAATGGCAGAAGATAGTGACCATAATTTAAAGTTCAAAGGTGAGGTACCTATATATTATGGTGAATTAAATAAATTATCTTGGTGGTCTGTAATTAATTTATTTGATTGTTTATTCAAACTTCCACCTTATTGATAAGCAATTGTTTACTAAGATTGCAATAATGTAGTTCGTAGGTAGCAACTGAATGTAATTGTATCAACTGAATAATCTATTTATGTTAGGATAGGTAAGGTTCTTCCGTACAACGAGTGCAATTATTATTGTTGACTCTCGGTTAAATATTCCATAATAACTTTTATTCCTTACTCTTTTCTTGTTTCTCACTTTATTCTTGTTTTAAAAAGCTTTAAGAAAAGTTTCTCTAAAATATAAACGAAAAAATGAAAGACAGTCCTGAATTTTGAAGCGAAGTCCGCGTATTTAAAAAATATGTGCTGGCCACGGGAAAGGTCGATTCGCGCGAAATTTCGCAAGTTGTGAGTTGATGTATGTGCAGTAGGCAGTCGCTTCATTGCCGCTATCCGTGACAGGCTTGGTATATTTCCATGCATTAGTTTCAGTAACTCGGATAGTCGCTGGTCTGTGGCCAGCGCGTTTTTATTTAAAGCCGATTTTAATGCCCTAGGTTTTCCAACTTGTTTCACCCGTTTTCGGTGTCAGAGAAACTCGTTCTTAGCCGGATACCATAACTCAAACGACACGTTTCTGATTCATTTTAAAGTCTTTAACTAATGACATTTGACTCTTTTACAGTATTTCAACCCCCATTTCACCCCTTTAGGGTTAGATTTCGGGAATGTAAAGTAGGATATGAGTTTCTTAGAAGTACTACCGTTACGTACCTATATACTTTATTTAAGTAAAAAGCTGTTTTTTATCTTATTAATAAACGACAGAGTTCTAAAGTAACAAACCTTCTGCTTTTTATGAAGTCGGTTGAAAGCAAAAAGCTATTATACACGCTTTAAACAATGATGTCATGCTACTTGATAATCAAGAAAGAAAAAACAAAGTTTTTGCTGAATTCGGGATCCTCGTTCATAAATTGTAATAGAAAAAATATTCTTAGTAAGTAATATTATAAAAACAAAACCTTTGCCCCCGTTTGAGGCACCGCAGCCTTTAAAATTAAACGATACAACTGTATGAACTTACCTATGAAGTGACCTTAGTGCTATGCTCTTGCAGTGAAAGAAGTTTTAATTTATTATGTTTAACTTGATAGAGCCTCAAATACCCGATAGGAACCAACGTAAACGAAACACGCGTTGCCAGAATAGTAGTAGAGAGTACGCAATTTTGAAAGTATTCCAAAATTTCATAGGATCACACCGCCGTCGCTTCCAACCTGCGTCATAGCAGCGTTCAAATTTGCGTTCTGCGTGCGATCACAAGAATGTTTGTTTCTTTTTCTTTCTATTCGAGTTATCTCCTGACTGCAATCTCATCTATAGCGCTAGCATGAGCACGACGATATGATTATGACTACCCATCCGATCCCACGAGACGGAACTCGGACTCTTGCTCAATAGCTCGATTTTTATTTGGTGAATATCTTAGAAAGATTATCGGAGATTAAGGTCCTTTACTGAGAATGGATAAATAAGTGAAAAATACTATTTTGAAGTGTGAACGGATTCCGTCAACCACTAAATGAAGATTTTTAAACTACTCTCATCATTAAACACTCGTTTAAAGGAAGTAAACAATTTTCATTTCTGTTTCAGTGCCTGATCAGGAGGTTGAATGGGAGACCGCACTGGTACCCATAAAGAACTGGCTGAGCAAACAACCGCATCTGCCGAACGATGTTGGTAAGGGAATTCTTACTACTTTAGCTAGTCAAAGTCAAAGTCAAATATTTCTTTACTCGAATAGGCGCATAGATGGCACCTTTGATGCCTACATTACATAGAAGTGAGATGTTGGCGATAACTACATTCGTAATAAACTAAAGCCACGAGGGTTCCAAACGCGCCCTGGTCTTAGAATAAGCCCACAAAAAACTTAATCGGTTGTTTTTTGTTATCACCATCTCTCATGGTCATTTAAAACTATTGAAAACAATACTTCAACCACATAAATACATATTTAAGTAATCATACTTTAGAGTCAGCCAAGTCAAGGTCCAAGCCTCACAGGGGTTCAGTAGCCTTAGGACAAGATTTGCTCGCTCAAGACCGACGAGTCGTTTTCGAGTTTAGACTCTGTATCGTCAGAGTAAAATATACATTATGATACTCGCTTTAGAGTCGTTAATCCTGTACTACAGATTTTTGTTTTACAAACGTTCTGTTAAAAACCCCAACTTATGTATAGTAGGCAAATTTGAGCTTTACTTTAATAATGATAAGATCCATTATCTCAAATGTTCAAGTATTCCAGACTCGAAAACGACTTCTCTGTTCAAATCTTGTAGTTTGTACCAAGGCCTTAGTTAGGTTGAAGTTCCCCTGATATTTTTAACTTGAAGGCACAAATCTGTCCTTGAGAAGCTATGCGCGTTACATGAAGCCTAATACTTTCTTACTAGCAAGTCTTTAAAAATAGAACACTAATATTTAGGGTAGGCAGTGCTTTTATTCATGATTAAACTTCAAACGGCGTCTTCAGTTAAAATGGTAATGTTTTGCGAAAAGTAAGGGTTCATGGAAATACTGGTTTTTTTCACCTTCATATTCTATTCGATAACAAATATCAGGTTACTTACCTAATTCATTATTATTGTTATTTGTTACCATTTACCACTCATGCATAACTCGCTCACGAGAAACACGCATCAATGCGTTTGTAATAATGCACTCGAATATGTGTTAATTGTAGTGAGATAATTTAGTTCATTGAAATAGATAGGTGGGTATATACATTAAAAAAAATTCCAAATTCAAAATTCATTTATTTCAAGTAGGCCTAGGTTATAAGCACTTTTGAAACGTCAAGTCAGTCTGTTTGTACCTTACTTTTTTATGTTTTTACGGCAGTGTTCACTGTGTCTACACTCTAGTCTCTACACATACATGTAATGTATCTCAACTATTGTTGCACTATTGTAATTTCTAAATCCTGAAAGAACTATTTAAGTATTTTAATAACCCTTATTTCATTGATATAACTTGACAAATGACAGACTTTCATCCAAACTTCCATACTAACATACTTCCTATTTTAACCCCTTAGGGTTAAAAATTTTAAAATTTATATTGCTTTAAAGCTTTCCTCTAGGCAAATGCAAAAAAATATTTTTCACATTACCGGCCCACTACAGAGCACGGGTCTCCTCCCACAATGAGATAGGCCGTAGTCCACCACGCTGGCTCAGTGCGGACTGGTGGACTCCACAAACCTTTGAGAACATTACGTAAAACTCTCAGGCACACAGCTTTCCACACAATGTTTTCCTTCACCGTTGAAGCAAGTGATATTTTAATTACTTAACTTAGATGTGCGTGCTAGCATTCGAACTCGGCCCCCTGGAAGTGAAGTCGAGTTCCTACCCAATGCGCTATCACCGCTTCTATTATATCGATAGGTGCTATGACTCAAAACAATTATTTGGGACATCAAATCGAATTAAAAAATGTCAACGTTCACGAAATGATTGTGTAGTTTTAATTATAAACCGATTAAAATATTGTGTATTGTTTACCAGTTGATTGAACATTCAATTAACCTTAGTTAAACCGTTTAAAAACAAACGTGATTTGTCACTTTAGTAGACCCAGTATGCACTCATCCTTTAATTGAGCGAAATCGAATTAGAAACTATTTCTCAATTTAACTGGTTCAAAAACCGAAACTTTATGAATGCTGTGTTTAAGCAGATATGATTATAAAGATCAAGATAAAAGTATTCTCAAAATAACAGACAGCAAAAGTCTACTAGTCGATGTAAAAAAAACGGCTTCGTGCGAATTCAGACTCTTTCACGAAGGGTTCTGTAGGTACCATTATCTATAAAACAGGCTTAAAGACCATATCTGTTGAATGGGAGGGAAGCCCACTTAATTTTTTTAAATACTAAATATTTTTTGTCATAGCGGCAACAGAAATACATCATCTGCAAAAATTTCAATTGTCTTACTATGACGGTTCATGAGATACAGCCTGGTAACAAACGAACCGACAGACAATAAATAAATAAATAATTTATTTTTTATTTTATTTAAAGTAAGCGTAAGCGCATGTTATGGGAGATAGGTGATGAATATTTCTTTATGAATATAATACGTATAATCTACAGATTAACATTTTTCCAGTTGTGGAAATCGAACCCACAGCTTTGGACGCAGAAAGAAACGTCGCTGCCCACTGTGTCAACTGGCTGTGGCAGATAGACGGACAGTGGAGTCTTTGTAACAGGGTCCCGTTTTACTCTTTGGGACGGAACCCTAAAACAAGCAATTCGAAGTCGTCCGTTCTTTCTTTAAAAAAATTAAATGCCAATGTTCATATTAATCGTGAACTTTTTAGGTTGTGAATGCTTGCGCAATGAGTAGGTACGAACCTACATCGCGGTCTCAGTTACATATGTTCGCAGCAACTTTGGATGAGGTCAACGGACGCTTAAAAACATAATTTGAATCGTTATGAAACACGTATACAATAATATTAAACCTCCGATAATAAAATCTTCGGTAAGTGGACGCAACACGCATAGCATTTCGAAATTCTTAAAATAACTACCGTACCGAAATGCAAAAATTCTTAGTACCTTAAAAAAAAGAGCCTTATTGCAATCCCCTTATAGAATAAGATTGCTCTTCTCTCTCGAGTACACACCTAAGCACGCAAGTACAGACAGCAAGAATGCATAACAATAGGTAAACCTAACACATGTTATGTAGTGATACCAGAGAGCGATCAAGTCTTAAAGATTCGGGCAAAGGCGACTACAGAATATTTCTTCAGAAATTTCAGTAGTAAGAAATCTTTGGGCCAAACCAAGATTTTTTGCTTGTTTGTTTGTTTGTATTCAATAGACCCCGAAAGTATTGGACCGATATTAACAAAAAAAGCATAAAGAGTATGTACTACATGATATTTTACTACGACTTAACTATGATAGCTATAAATACCCCCTTGATTTTTTTGTAGGTTATAATGAGTACTTAAATCATGTAGTAAATAGTTTTTATATATCATCAATAGTTTTCTCAGCGTACGCCAAATTATGAGTTTTATTGGCAAAATGTTGCTACTATGGGTTACACTATTAAAATATTCTTAAGGATTCCCAATTTTTTGAAAATAAATTATAGCCTATTCTTCTTGACAGTTTCGCTTTCTTTTGGCGAAGAAATAGTTAAAATCGGTCCATTACTTTCGGAGCCTATTAGGTACAAACAAGTAAACAATCTTTCCTCTTTATCATATTAATATAGATACAGATTAGTAGGTATACCTACCTACCTACAGCGAGTTTCCCAATCCTATTCCTAGCACGTAGTTGGAAATTCCAAATTGTGAAACAGTATTTCGAAAATCTATATTTTTCTTTCATACTTTAGTAGTGTTACAAAATAAGCATACTGACATAAAACAGGTAAAAACCTAATTTGCAATGGTAAGAAGAAAGAAGCACGACAAAGAAAGTCATTGTTTTATTTACAACGTGTATGTTAATATATTCTAATAGATTCAGTACATAAATAGTTCTTTTGCAATAAGTAGTAAAGCATATATTGCGTTAACGGCCTGCATTGCAACAAAACTCACTTATGGGTTACATTTTGTATTGACTAATGCAATTTTCAGACAGTTTCCTGTAGTGTTAAGTACTATAGAACTAAAAGTTTAAAACATTTTAAAAGTTTAATTAACCTATGTTACACATGTCCGGATTCTTTTCATATCCAATTTGCAGCGAATAATAACGTAATTAAACATTTGATCAGTTTGAATACATTATATAAACAATTCTTCTTATATTATTTATATAGGTAGGACAAGACAAAACAAATAATATTACTGTGTGAAAAACTAAAAAAAACTGCCTACTATACCTTTTTTAGCTGAACTACATAAAGGGTACAAAAAACATGTATTTTACAAAACTAAACAGACAAAAGTATTTTTTTTTAATAATAGCTACTTTAGGTAATTGTTTAGCTACATTAAAATAAAAAGATTAAATAATCCTCAATTAAACTACAACTAATAAAAAAAACAATCAAATAATAAGGTAGATAAGTAATTAATTTTTAAATTAATGAGTTGAATTCACATCAAGCAGCTCTGAATCCGGAAAGCCCGTGTTTTCCATGTTAAGTAATTCCTCTGTAATCATTTTTTTTCTTGATTTTATTGCCTCTTCGCCACAATATATTGTACGACCAAAACGACCTAGATCTTTCTTATTTTAGGTCTGTCATGATTTACAACAAAATCCCAAAGAATATTACAGAAGAAAGTAAAGAAACGGTATTTAAGCTAAATCTGAATCATTGCCTTATTTAAAATTGTTTTTATGACAACCTGTTTATTATATGATGCTAAGACCTTAATTACATGCTATCTTAATTATTAATTATCAATTATTAATAATACTGTAAGTGACATTAAATCCTAATTCTATAATTATTGTGAATCGAAATGATTTTAAATTGACAAATTCTAATATTGAAATTTTAGTTGACGTATTTTAATATTAAGTGTAATAATAATAATTTAATTTGGACATAATAATTTAAATTCAGTAAAGTAATAAAAATAATTTCGACAAATGGTCAATTTACACAAGTCTTATCTGTCTTATATGACAGTAAAAAACTTCTGTTCCGCCACATTTACCTGATATCAATACTTTTATAAAACCTAGGTCGTTCATGAGATGGTTTATTTGTACGAGGCAATTTTTATAAATGTTCATAATATTGTAAGTTTACTTTTTACTAGTTTACTTTTTGTAATGTCCATAAATTACTATGAGGTGTTTTTTTAATTTTCTGTCCCTCCCTCCCCCCCTGGTGAGATGTCGTGAGATTTTATTCAACCCGGAGGGGGTTCGGGCCCAACCCCCAATCTCACTTGAGATTTTTGAAAATGTGGGTTTCAAAATTGAGCTATTTGGTATAAAACAACTATGTTGGTCAGTCAGTAGATGTATAACGTCGAAGTATGAATGATTAGTGTTTGATCCTAATCGTATTACGATTACGCTTAGGATTAAATCTTAAGCATGTACAATCAGGATTAAATGAACCAAAATAGTATACATTTTTTTAAATCAGAATAAAAATTGCGTTAGATTTGCCGAGACCTTCCTTACTCCAAAGTAAGATTAGATTAGATTTGACTCGACCCCCTCCCCCCGTTAAACATCTCGCGAATTTTATGAACGCCCCCTATCCGACGAAATGTTAAACGATATTTGTGCCTAAATGGATGTCCGCTTTACATGATTCAGAAAAAAAATCTCGATAAAATAAAATTCAAAGTTCCGTCTTGCGAAAATAATTAGCAGGACGTTTTTTGGAATACAATAAAAAATGCTAGTGGTGCGAATTTTAGTACATCTAGTAAGTAAAATAATTAGGAATTAACATGGCAAAATAATTTAGCTGCAATTATTTTAATAGAAACCTTATGTCTACTAGGTTGCCACTCGGGCAATACCATCTGACGACTTGATCTGGACCAATTTCAAAAGGTAATATTTAAATCAGACCCTACCAGGTATCGAACCCTGTGCGCCTTGGCCTGAATTTTTGCGTAAATAAATAACTAGCTGTTTTCTGCGGTTTTACCCACGTTAAATAAATACTGCAAGGTAATGTTATAATGGCCACGCGGGCACCTTAGGTTAGACTTTAACAGTTTAGGTACTGTTAAAATCTATACTAACCTAAGGTTTTTTTTAAATCAGTGGCGGTGCTTGTCTACTGGTTAGGGCTTCGGCCTCAGTTCGGGTTGGCCAGGTTGATCCTCGGTACGTACCTGTAACTTTTCGGAGTCGTGTGCGTTTTCAATCTAAGTCTAAGTAAGTCTAAGTTATTCTGATTTAAAAAAATGTATACTATTTTGGTATATACGAGAATATAACACCAGTGATGATTTCAAAAAAAATGTGCAATTGTTTTCCAAACAATTTAAACGTGAATGCATTTTGGCTAAATCTATATTCATACAGAATAAAATAAAAAATAGCAGTAATGTTATAAAAACAACTTGGAATATAATTAATCAGGAGACAGGAAGAGTAACACCTCGAACTAATGACATCAAACTTGATGTAGATAACAAATCAATAACGTCAGCTTTCGAGGTTGCAACTGCTTTTGAAACGTTCTTCACCAACATTCCTGTCTCCACAACAAAATCATTGAAATCATCACCGGACACCGCTCTCTCTTTGTTGAAGTTTAATGTGCCTGAATGTAACGATACTTTTAAGTTCAGACACGTTAGCAGCTCAGACGTTATTAAGGCATTTAAATTATTAAATAATAAGAAAACAAATGACTTGTGGGGCATTTCCGTTAACGTTGTAAAGTCTTTGATTGATATAATTGCACCTGACCTATCATTCATATTTAATAATTGTATAGACTGTGGTGTGTTTCCTGATTTAATGAAACATAGCAAACTAGTTCCGTTGTTCAAATCGGGTAGTACTACCGACCCCTCTAACTTTAGACCAATATCTGTACTACCTACTCTCAGTAAAATCTTTGAAAAACTTATATTAAATCAATTACTTCACTTTTTTAATAAGAACGATTTATTGCACGGGCAGCAATTTGGTTTTACACGGGGTCGCTCAACAACCGATGCTGGTGTTGAGTTAGTAAAAAATATATTTGAAGCCTGGGAGAAGTCACGGGACGCACTTGGCGTCTTCTGTGACTTGTCCAAGGCTTTCGATTGTGTACAACATGAAACATTAATCAGGAAACTACACCACTATGGAATTCGGGGCATTGCTCTAGATTTAATGATTTCCTATCTTAATGATAGAATTCAAAAAGTTGACGTGAACGGAAAGCGGTCTAACGGGTCATTTGTGCAAATTGGTGTCCCCCAGGGATCTATATTAGGACCCTTCCTATTCCTCATTTACATGAATGACCTTCCTTACCTAGCTGAGGACAATCACGGGATAGTATTGTTTGCTGATGATACATCATTGATGTTTAAAATTAAACGTCGTGAAAAAAATCTTGACGATGTAAACATATGTCTCGCTAAAGTAGTACAATGGTTTGAGGCTAATAACTTAGCTCTTAACGGAAAAAAACGAAGAGTATTAAATTCACACTACCGAATGTTAAACAAGTAAAAACCATTGTACAACTTAATAATGAGGAGTTGGATTTGGTGGATACGACAATCTTTTTAGGAATAACTTTAGATGCTAAGCTTCAATGGGGCCCACATATAAATAATTTAGCGAACAGACTTAGTTCTGCAGCATACGCGGTAAAAAAGATTCGTCATATGACAAACATAGAAACTGCTAGGCTTGTTTATTTTAGTTATTTTCACAGCATTATGTCCTATGGCATTTTATTATGGGGTAATGCTGCTGATATAGATTCTATTTTCGTCCTGCAGAAAAGGGCTGTTTGTGCGATATATAAAATGGGCCCAAGAGAGTCATTAAGGGATAAATTTAAAGAAGTTAAAATAATAAATGAAAATTTAATTTATGTCCATAAAAATATATCAAAATTTAAAAAGAAAATGCACTGTAACAATATTAATATTAGAAGCAAAAATAAACTCGTTGTGCAGTTTACTAGGCTACACAAAATTGCAAATTCATTCAAAGGCAATTGTATATTATTTTATAACAAATTACCAAATGAAATCTTTGAGTTGTCTCTCAATAAGTTCAAAGTTTATATAAAACGTAAGCTTACAGAAAAATCCTATTATAACATTAAGGATTATTTAAACGATAAAAAAGCTTGGGTGTGAATTGCTCTAGCTTCATAGCTTAATTTAAATTTACTGGAAGATGGTGATAACAAAAAAATAAATTTACCCGGCTAAGTTTGTTGTCGGCTCTTCTTAGACCAGGCCGCGTTTGGAACCCTCGTAGCTTTAGATTTAAGTTGGCGAACGAAGTTATCACCATCCCGTTACAATTATGTAAACAATTATGTATGAACGCTTCATAAGTGCCTGTGATAGGCCTACATGAATAAAGAAATTTTGAATTTGAATTTGAATTTGTCTTCAAAGGCATGTGAAGTCTACCAATCGGCACTTAAGCGTTGTAGACTAGGTCCTAAACCCTTCTTATTCTAAGAGACCGTGGAGAAGGAGACCCGTGCCCTCTAGTGGACTGACAATGGGTTGATAATGGTGACAGTTGACGGAGAAATTAATAAAAATACGTAGAATCATTTTTTGAAGGAAGGTTATAATAACAAATACCTTTACATTTTTCAGAGGATGTTCTGCTACGGCGCTTCTACATCAGTTGCGACCAGAGCCTCGAACGTGTCAAGAAGACCATCGATCTGTTCTTCACCATACGTTCTACCACTCCGGAACTGTTCCTTAAACGGGATCCGTGGGCTCCCGAGATCCGACAGGTTTTTGAGATCGCGTAAGTTTAAACCCTCCTGAGTCAACTGCCTTTGCCCTTGCCAAACCGATCGTCGTAGATTAAAACTTGTTAATTAAACTACGGTTTCTAATTATTTTGTTATGCAATTTTGTATGCCAATTCTGATTCATCATATTCTAGAGGATTTGTTGCGAAAAAGAGAGCACTACTTTAAAGCCTGTCAATATTTAGAGGATAAGAGTTATTCCTTTCTAGTATAATGAAGGTTTTTGGACTTATTACTTAATTACTCACTAACCAATAAACCTCGAACTGCTAGAACATGAATCATAAACATTTTAAGTTGTGTACCGTATTAAAAACACTTATTCGGCTGCAGATATATTTATTAATTTCTTCTTACACCACAACACTACCAACTAGCTTAGCAGCTCAATGAAGACTGATTCCCTCTCTTTTAAGAAACCAAAATGAAATTTTAAAAGAGTATTCATTTTGATTAATCACATTATTTTATCATAATTACCGGAAGTCAAAATTGAGCTACTAAGGATTTAAAAATATGAAAATCGTTAAACATCTCTTTGAAAATCTACAAGTTAAATTAACATATTTTTACGGAAGTTTGAACAATATTTATAATTTTAAACTAAATTTTTAACAATCAGTACTTTTATTTTATACAACTTACGTAATGTTTCAAAAGTTTCAATAAAATTAACATCTTATTTTAATAAAAGCTAACAACCGTTAAAGTATTTCGTCATCATGACTATGAAAGTAATCAATCCCACGGCTGGGCGTAGGCGTAGTAGTTAAGCTTTTTGCGAAAGAGATGGTCCGGAAAAGTAGGTACTGCCGCCATGCTCGGTTTCGGTCTGAATGGCATATTAACCGGTGTAATTTCATGCGGTTTAACATCATCATCATCAACAGCCCAGAACAGTCCACTGGTGGACTAAAGTCCTCTCCTAATAGGAGGGTTTGCCCATAGTCACCACGCTGGGCAGACGGGTTGGTGATCCCGTAAGATGGTAGCCGTAGTAGTGGCACAGAGAACGCTGCTTCGTTCTCCGTTATATTTCCTTAGTCGCCTCGTACAACACCCGCGGGCAGAGGAGGGATGGTGGCAGCCGTATTCTGATCTGCCGTCACAGCACGGCATACTGCGGCTTAACACCTATACCTAATTACAGGCTTTTGGAAACAGCGCGACAAATTGTAGGACGTTTTCCTTTCACGCTTTTCGAAGAGTTGCTTTGTTAGAAGGCAATGTTTTCCGCTTAACATCAGGTAGGCCATTCGCTTGGTACGTCAATTATTACTACGAGTATAAAAAAATATCGATAAAACTGACCTATAGTTACCTACTAGATAGAGAAAGTATTGAAGCCGGCTAGCTTTTCCAAAAACTCCTATTATTTCAGGAACATGTGCCCGCTACCAAACAAGACTAAGGAAAACTACAGAGTGTTTATCTACGGACTGAACAACCCAGATTACGACTTGTTTAACTTTATTGATGCCATCAAGACATTCTTCATGCTCGCAGACACTCGGTTGACGGAGGAAGATGATATTCCCTCGGGAGAGATACCAATATTTGACACCGCGAACATCACGCTCAAGTTCATCGGGAAGATTAATTTGGCTATATTGCGGAAATATATGCTTTATACACAGGTGAGTGTTTTTTGGGATCAATACTATTCGCAAAATATTAGAAAGGCTGATTATTTCTTCTGCATAATATCGTCGCTTTGTCTTAGTTGGCTCTAGTTGTAATGAAATACATTAAATAGCTCACTTATCATTTAAAAAACTAAGGAGAAGAAGACATGCATGTTGATTTACCAATTACATAAGTTAACTAACTAAGTAAAAAACGGCTCAAAACGCGTTGCATTCTGTGTCAAATTCCTGGGTATCATAAAAATTTACATCGGATTTAGATCACCAAGAAAAAACAAATTCAAAATTGGATAAGCTAAAGTAGCTTAAGTAGCTTTTTCCAAAAGGTCAAAAGTTTTGTGTGCCCCTCTTCTATTTCCCACGAGGTATCGTGTTCTCAAGTGCTATGCCTGGACTACTCTTTTTTATGGATGCGAAACATGTATTTTAAAGAAGAAAAGTTGTAGACGGTTGCAAGCGTTTGAGATGTGGTCATTACGAAAATTTTTTGGAGACAATTCATCTCTAACGCTCAAGTAATACGAAGGGCCAAATGTCAACGGAAACTAATGTAAATCGTCATACAAAGGAAGGTTTCGTTTTTCGGCCACCTACAAAGAGGATCCATGTTTGAGTTTCCAAGGTTTACCATGCATGGTGCATGAGGGGTGCATGAGGGGAAAATTACCGGGAAAGAAGCACCTGGGAGACCGAGGAAGAAGTCGTTCGACGATATAAGAGAGTGGACCGGATACACCTATTCGGAATTGAAGAAGGTACATCAGCGTACGATTTTCCACCGGCTGACCTCTGAACTTCAATATGAAGACGGCGCCTAATGATGATGATCATTAAAATGTGATATCCATCGCGTTTTAAATCCTTACTTATATATCAATGAGAAAGTGTATTTGTTTGTTTGTTCGTCCTTCCTCCTGGACCTAAATAAGCAACCAATCAATTTGATTCTTGGCACAGGAAGAGCCAGTTGAAACGGAATGTAACATAGCCTTTTTTTCCACGAAAACAAGCGTTTTCTCGGTATTTTTTAAAAATCGCAAAATACACTGACGAATAACGCGGGTACTACAGCCAGTGTTTTATAGTAACAGCAAGTTTGCGTGATGTCGCTATAAAATTGCGAACCGTGGCGAATCCGTCTAATCGTTTAGGTTGATGTTACTTAAGCTGTGACGTATATGCGGACGGACCACGACGAAATTACAATAGTTTCGTGAAAGTGATTCGTCTAAGTGATTTAAACAACATAATAGGCTTCGTCATGAATGTTTATGACGAGAAAGTGGAGACCGTACTATAGCTCTTTGTGCCGGTCAATGAAGATTTATTACCTCTAGAGTTTCGTTAAAACAATTTACTACATTGGTAGGTGTAATTTGGTGACAAATCTGCGAAAGGTGCACAATTCATTTGTGGGATTGAGTATACGCTTTTATAATATGATTCCTAAGGTAATTTTGGACCTGCCAATGCATAAGTTTAAAGAATGTGTTAAAACACATTTATTACAGCGAGGTTATTATACTATTGATGATTTTCTTAATGACAAGGTTGCTTGGAAGCATCCGACTCAGTTTTCATCTCTTACAATATAGAAAAGTGAATTGTGAATTTTAAAATGTAAAATGTAAATTGTTGATATTGGAAAAGAGCAACTGCTGAGTTTCTTGCCGGCTTCTTCTGGGTAGAATCTGCCTTCCAAACCGGTGGTAGAGTCACTACACACAGACAGACTTGACGTTTCAAAATTGCTTATATCAGGCCTACTTGAAATAAATGAATTTTGAATTTTGATCTTTTTTTGAATTCGATTTTTTGAATTTTGACATGCCGTAGTAGTTTTTAGTTTGGGTTTACCCCCTTAACCTCCGTCCTGCCCAATGGTCAGAGGAAGCAAAAAAACCTTTCCAGAACGCCAAATAAAAGGTATGCTCTCACGGCTAGTATGGGCTTGGGAAATTTTTCTCCCCGGGGAATGGATAAAATGTTATCTTCTCCCACAGTTTTAAAAACTTTCATCATCATCATATCAACCCATTACCGGTCCAGTAGACACGGACTCCTTCCCATTTCCCGGGACCAGTAGTTACTGAGATCATCGCGTTTAAGTAAACAATCAAAAAAAAATCTTCAGCTTTTTTCTGCAATTTATTTTATTTATTTATTATCAATTAATTAGTACGGACAAATCCACTTACACTAATTAACAATTACATTATTATTCTCATTATATTTATGAACTACACGAACAATATGTACTTTTTTTTTAATTGATTGAAAAGTAAAAAGATTGAAAAGTGAGAAACACTAATAATAATGCTAACAACAATAAAAAGAAAAACAAACAAAAACAAATTAATAAAACCAAAAAATAAAATAGAATTAAAAAAACATAAATAAATTAAATAAAAACAAAGTAGGTAGTCAGTTAAATGTGTATACAATAAAAGTGTATTCATTCAAAAAATAACTCCAACGCCCATCGGTTCTCTGAGATGTATCAGCAATGATAAACTTTTAATAATTCTATTAAAAAAACTATTCTGTTTCTTATTTTTAGGAAGCAATACCGATAAGATTAAAGCAGGTGCACCTTATCAACGCACCTTCGTACATCGGCAAGATATTCGCTCTCTGCAAGCCCTTCCTCAACGCAGATGTTGCTAAACTGGTAAGTTTATACTTTTTGTTTTTTTTTATTCCACTACAGGTTAGCCCTTGACTGGAATATCACCTGGTAGTAAGTGATGATTCAATCTAAGATGATAGCGGGCTAACCTGTTAGGGAGTGCGATAGTCATACCCCGTAATCGGTTTCTACATCGCACCGGAACTCTAAACTGCTGAGCGGCACGTCTTTGTCGGTAAGGTGGTAACTAGCCACGGCCAAAGCCAGACATGACCAGAGAAAATTCAGAAATAATAAATTCCCCAATTGCACCTGCCGAGAATCAACTCCGAGACCCCCTACTTTAATTCACAGCGCTTACCTTTGCGCCAGGGAGTTTCATACTATATCAAATGTCTCGTTGGTCTAGTGGTTTATATGTTCAAGTACTGATCGCGATAACCGATTTGACGACCGATTGGCACAGTGGGCAGCGACTCTGCTTTCTGAGTCCAAGGCCCTGGGTTCGATTCCCACAAGTGGAAAATGTTTATATTATAATTATTTATGCATCTTATATACTAAAATATTAATCAGTTATCTTAGTACCGATAACACAAGCTACACTTACTTTGGGGCTAGATGGCGATGTGTGTATTTTCCTAGTATTATATTTATTTATTTAGTTATCCTATTTTCGATTTCCGACTCGTGCCAAAGTTAGATATTGGGGACTGGGATTTCCTGTTAAAAAATGTCGGTAAAAGTGCGGACATAGGAAATTGGCAATGTCCTCTCCCGGGCCTCGTAAAGCACGTAGCCGTCGGTTTCGGTGCATTAAAATGTACATAATCGTTCTTTCCGTGATCATACTAACCCATTACCGGCCCACTTCAGGGCATGGTTCTCCTCCCACACAATGTGATTGGATTAACGCCGGATTTGTGGACTCTAACCATCTTTGAGAACATTATGGAGAACTCTCAGGCATGCAGGTTTCCTCACGATGTTTTTCTTCACCGTAAAAGCAAGTGATAATTAAATGGCCTGAAACGCACATAATTTAGAAAAGTTAGAGGTGTGTGCTGGGAATTGAACTTAACCCCCGGAAAGAGTAGTCGGAAATTATAAATTACATCATACAGATTCTCCTGCTTTTCGCGGACGATAGCAAATTAAGCTTAATTTTCATAATATATATTGGATTTCCGCAAAATAACGCCTGCTTCTATCCAATCAGTTCTTTTTTAAATTTAAGTATAAAAAAAATAACACCCGTAAGATATAATAGGTAGCAACACTCTGTCACACTGTTTACAAACAAAAAAAAAAATCTGATATTTCCCATCCAATATTATAAAAATGGCTTAGATAATATCTATTTAAATGTTATTGTATAATATGTAGCGTTCTGCATAATACCGGAATATACGTATTAAATTTTCTAGGAAATATCGTTTTTTTATGATATATATTTAGTAAATAATGGACATAAAATACATTACCTTGAATGCCTCGCAGAGAAACCCAAAAATGATGATTATCTATTGTTTACACTGGACAACCATTAAAGTCAAGGTTGAAATAAGTCAAGGTCGAAGGCCTAAAACGTAGGCACTTTATGTTACCGGCACGGTACACGGTTTTTTAAACCACTACAAATTACAACCCCTAAAAAAAAACATCCTTGACTGCAATCTTACCTGGTGGTAAGTGATAAAGCAGTCTAACCTGAAAGTGCATGGCCCGTTGGAGTCAAAGCCATCCAACAGGCCAGCTCCGAGAAAATTCATAAATTAAAAATTCGGAAATTGCCCCCAACGAAGATCGAACCAGTAACCCCCTACCTCCCACTTATACTCGTAAGACCACAGTGCTCACCACTGAGCCAACAAAGGTGGTTTCTGAGAACGCTAACTGGACACAGTCACCGGTTGCTGCCATGCAATTTATTTATTTATTTATTTTTTATTTATTCCCATCTTAACATCATTTTCTTTATTTGTAACCGTTAGACACTAGGTTCAATGCATGTTTCTCGTCAATCTCTTAAAGTTGCTTTGAATTATGTCTCTTTAGATTACAAATTATAGGCCACAGTGGAGGCGCAACCGCAGGCGCAGGTGAACCAACATTATCAGCTATATCTATACAGGGTGCACAACCTGGAAATCGATTGGTAGACCACTGCAACCAAAATTTGGTTGCAGTTTTCTACCAATGGAATTCCAGGCTGTATAGATATGGCTGATAATGTTGGTTCACCTGCTGGTGTCGTGACCACTAATTTGGCTTCTTGCTCACTCCAGCTCCAGTGGCACAACTAGGGATGCTCCTCGGAACACTGACGACGGTATTCGAACGTTGAGTTTTGAAAAGATGGTCCTGGTGACCTGATCTTACTATCATCAGAACTATACAGCAAAGAAAGATATTCATCTTTCTGTTCTGTATAGTTCTGATACGTAATACTTAAAAGCCAGATAGCCTACTGGATAAGGTTTACATCGTTAGGAAACCTGCATGCCTGACACTTTTCCATAATGTTCTCAAGGGCGTGTATATCTAGCAATCCGTAACGCAAATGAAGTCACTAAGAACCGCCAAGTATTGAATATTTGTATTTGTAGATAAAATTCCACGAGCCCGGTTCTGACACCCTGTACAAAGATGTGCCCCAGGAGATCCTGCCAAACGAGTACGGAGGCAAGGCTGGCTCGATAGACCAGATCAAGCGCTACTGGATCAAGAGGGTCGAAGCTAAGAGGTAATAATAATGTTCTCTCAAGTCCTTTTGAAGAGCGTGGTTGCTGGTGTAATAACAAGCGTATGAAGCTCAGGTTGATGGACACAGGGCGCCAATTTTTAGGACGTGTTCCTTGCATGCCCTGCGAAGTGTTGCTGTGTTGGTGGCCGATCACGTACTTGGGCCGTCAATTATTACTACAAAAGAAAATTTTCTCAAATTATTACTACAAAAGAAATTTTTTCAAAATTGAGAAAATATTAATAGAGTACACGCCACTCGTACGGTACGGGCTAGCTAGTATTTTCTGCAAGCTAGCTATTAAGCAAGCTAGCTATTAAGCAAGCATTAAACCACCTTGTGATCACCTTGAAAACAAAAAAAAAATATTAAATTCTTAAAATTCATTAAATTTACCGTGACGAGTGTTGTTATTGTGATGAACTAATAGTAATGTAAAAAATCCTCGACATAAACAGAACTGTTATAAAATAGTTACAGTGCACAAAAATGTTATAAATAGTCAAAGTCAAAAATATCTTTATTCAAGTAGGCCCATAGGTGGCACTTTTGATGCGTACATAAGAATTACACGGTAGTGAGATGATGGCGATAACCACATTCGTAAACTTAAAACTAAAGCTACGAGGGTTCCAAACGCGTCCTGGTCTAAGAAGAAGCCCACAAAAAACTTAGCCGGGTGTTTTTTTTTTTGTTATCACCATCTCACAATGTCATTTTAAATTATTAGAAGAGCAACCTGGTTAGAGCAATAATTTACACCCGTAGCTTTTTTATCGTTTACGTAGTCCTTTATACTATAATAGGACTTTTCTATAAGCTTACGTTTAATACAAACTTTGAACTTTTTAAGAGACATCTCCAAGATGACAATTGGTAGTTTATTGTAGAATTGTATGCAATTTCCTTTAAACGAATTATGAATTTTATGTAACCTAGTATATTAAAGTTTAAATTATCGCAGTCACATTTTTTCTTAAATTTTGAAATGTTTTTATGAACATACATTAAATTTTCAAATATACTGACTATACACTGTCATTATTTTAAAATCTTTAAATTTATCTCCCAATGACTCTCTCGGACCCATTTTGTAGATAGAACGAACAGCCCTTTTCTGCAGCACGAAAATAGTGCTAATATCAGCAGCATTACCCAAAAGTAAAATTCCATATGACATAATGCTGTGAAAGTAACTAAAATATACCAGTCTAGCAGTTTCTACGTCGGTCATATGGCGTATCTTCTTTATCGCATAGGCAGCAGAACTAAGCCTGTTCGATAAATTATTTACATGAGGGCCCCATTGAAGTTTAGAATCTAACGTTATTCCTAGAAAAACTGTCGTATCCTCCAGTTTCAGTTCCTCATTACGTACCTAGTTCACGTCGATTTATTTTAAAAGTCAGTGATGTATCATCGGCAAACAGAACTATCCCGTGTTTGTCCTTGTAAATTAAAAACCACACGGCGCATAAAGGCATATAAGGGCATAGGCTGCACAAGAGTGTGAAAAAGCCATACCTTATGCATTCGTAAATAGAATAAATAAATAAAAAATTAAATCTTAGTTGCTTATATATTTTTTTATAATTTTCAGAAATTGGTTCCTAGCCAACGACAAGAACTGGGCGGTAGACGAATCGCTTCGACCAGCTGCAAACAACGATGAGAAGACTAAAAGAATAAAGAGCTTGCCTGGATCCTTCCGTTCCCTTGCTTTTGATTAGTTAATCGAAATCGGAACCTAGTTTGGGTAACCTGTTATAGACAATTGCTGATCGGCATTTGTCGGCTCGGCATGATCGGTGCCACGCTGTACCTTTTGCAAAAAGTATATATCTAAAGCGAATCATTTAGGTTAAGCAAAAATTACAAATGAAACTTTTTATTAAATATACCTATTGATTGTGTTTACATGCGAAGAAATACGAATGCGGAAAATAAGTATCTACTTATCTGTCTTTCAAAAAAATTGTTTTATATGATACGCAGGAAGTAGTGGAGCCCGTGGAGGGTACCGTTTCTTTCTAGTTGTATCCGGTTCGTTTATAAAATAATACGAAATCAAATTTGCTGATCAGCATATGTGTATAGCATTTCAGGTGGAGAACTTTGAAGCCGTTCAGTAAATAACAAATGCTTGTATCGGTGCATGGGATTAGTAGCTCATTTAAAAAACTAGTCTTAATTAGAAACGTTTTAATACCTGAATAATATATTCTGGGAAATATTTTTATAATTTTGTTTAATGGAATTCGTAATATTTTAAATAATTATTCTATATTACGCCCACAAATATAAGTAATTTTTAATAAAGATATCTTTAAAGTGTATACATTTATTTCATAATAAACACAGCACACAGATCTCCTTCCACAATGAGAAGGGGTTGAGGCCGTAGTCCACCACGCTGGCCCAGTGCGGATTAGTGGACTCCACACACCTTTGAAAACATTATGGAGAACTCTCCAGGCGAGCAGGTTTCCTCACGATGTTATTCCTCACTGTTAAAGCTATTATAATTAAATGTAAGAGATATGTATCTAATTGCTTGAATTAAAAAGTTCATATCTCCGTTAGACGTGCGTGCCGGGGTAGTACGATACTCCGAAAATGGAATACGAAGTCCTTAATTTTTTTTTTTATTTGCACATATCATCTCATATCATCTCATCATCATATCATCATTATCGTTGCCTGGCTTCAATCAGCACATTTTAGTTATGCGTAAAATGTTTTTGTTAAAAGTTTCTCAATTACATTGTGAAAATTGCAGTTAGTCACACTATGAAGACTGCAAAAATAATTGCTTTAATAAAAGTAGATTTTTGTTTAAAACTAGGAAGCCAAATTTATAATTAATATTTATTAAAAGCTGTCAAAGTTAGAGCTTTCTTATGTGTGTGATCTTGGATAAATAAGGGTTATAACGTTGCATTTTAATTAATTCACTTTATTGCATATGACATACAACAGGTACCATTTCCATAAATTTAACTTATAATTACTTTTGAATATAAATCTGCGTACACTTATTACGAACTTAAAGGTTAAGTAGGTAATATTGGCGTTAAGTATGTATACGTAGTTCCTCCTATTCATTTATCACATTATTTTTTTACCTTACTTAATTTTACAAACTACTTTAATAAAGAAGGGACGCGATACAAAAAACTGAAACCCGAACGGAGAAATTATTTTTATAGAAATCTAAAACTGGGCTAGATAAAAGCTGAAATCAATTAGTAGATATATTAGTTGATTTAAAAATAAAGAGCTTATATTACACAAAACAGTGTAGTCGGTGGCCACCGTGTACATCTTAATGGTGGCTTTCCAAAACTGCAAAATTGTGACCGTGTAAAACTCTCAGCTCACCTCTCGGTGCTCTACGTTTTGTTTGGAAGAGTACTTCTATATTGTAATTCAAAGGTCTTCGCTAAATAATTCTCAGCCAATTAGTGTTCTACTTCAGGGCAGAGGCCTCGTCTCTTATGGAAGAGAAAGATTTTGAACTTAAAACGTGCACACACGGGTTGCCCTTCCAAAATCCAACTCTCTTTCCTACTAAAGAGGAGACCTGTACCCAATGGTTCATATGGTGTAATATGTCATCCCTTACAGAACTGTAATGTTGACACAGCTACTGTCAGCATGACATTTTTATATCAAATGAAATCAAATAGTGATTATAGAACGAGAATCAAGTATGATTCTTAACGAAAACGACAATTTTTAATATGGGTGAATAAAATAAAAGTAATGCAATAAAACATATCTAAGGAATCTGCTAAGGTTTATTGCTTTTAATGGAGATTTCAAATGGCCAGACCGATAAGTCCTTTATTTAAAAAAATACTAAAACTCAACACTCACTTTAGGTCTCCATTGTCAAACTGAAATGGCCTAACAGGATAAATTTGACAAATAAATTTAAAGAATCGCTTGCCTTCACAAAATTTATCGTGTTTAATTCAAGAGCAAAAAGATCGTACCCTTAATTTAATATTTGTACGCTCTCAATCGAGAGTTGGTTTCAGACATCAATACTCTGTAACTTCAGAGTAAAATATAAATTTTATGTACCTACCATATTATAAAGCTCCAAGCCATCCACACTACTACAGAAATCTCTTTTAGTAGAAAACAAAGTAAGATTGCAGAAATTGTGACTCTGAGCCGAGATTCATAAGGTCCATTTTGCTTTGAAGTTAAGGATTTACAATACTCGAAAGCGACTCCACGATTGTGAGCATGCAAATGTTGCTCATATAATTTTAATGTTGCTTGCTTAATATAAACACTCCACCAACAATTCATAAGGGCCACTCTTCTTAGTTACCTTTCTTAGTTAGTTTTCTTAGGACATCGATCATTTTTAATTTGACACAACCGGGAAGGCCAAAATTACTATCGCTACAGCACTTATGAAACAGTTGTTAGTATAAATTTCTTTCAGTCAATCGATAGAGTTCTAAAAGAACCGCTCATCGTGTTGTCATTTCCTTTCGGCTTCTTCTTGAGGTCGGCTTTCCACAAGTTTTCGTTCAGGAGCATTTTCCTACAATAAAAGTCATTAGAAGTTAATGAGACAGTATTAATTCACGCTTAAATTGTTTCCCGATAACTGCTAGATAAGATGAATTGAAAACCGTCGGAATAATCATGCAGTGTTTTGTCACACTTCAACTAAGAACACCTTTCAAATGTCAGAGCGATACAAAACATAGAATACTGATTCTCCTATTGTCTGTTCCCGTGCTAACAGGTGGACCCGTTAAATAGATCCCTTTTCAGGTGATATAATTTTTTATCTCTTTCCTGTGCTAGCCCTGCTGGCCCTATGTATTCTTACTTGGGTTACAGTAAATTTATTAAGTGGGTAAATAATTACACTTTAGATAACTATAAATTAATATTTGCCAGATATTTTTAACATTGATGAGTATTTTTTTTTTTATTTGATTAAAAACCAATGTTCATGACATTTAGTTGGTGGGTATTTTGATATAAATACGGACTGCTTTTCCGACTACAGTCCTACATGGACTCGAACGATGCAAAGATACCTCCCGGTGTCTTAGTCTTTATCACAATGTCTGATTACGTTTAACTATCCATTTTTTACATTTTTGGTTGAATACCCGTGTTACTACCAGCTATACTATAAGTAGTAGTAGTAGTATATATAGTAGTAATAATTTCCCGTGATACTACCGACAGGCTCAGTAGCAAAACGCTAAATTGACTGCCCGACGCGAAATATTGCCGGTGATACTACTGTTCCTGTCGGTTGGCCCGTATATGTTATTGCCTTTATTACTCGGGCAATTTTTTTTCCTTTTTCTAGTCAATAATTGATGGACTTGGCAGATAGCCCACTTGTTGGCAAGGGGAAACCATCGCTTATAAACAGTGGCGTGCGCTTGGTTTCTTACCAGGGTATGAAAACAGCAGGACAATTGTATAAAATGGCAAAATCCTCCTCATATACGAGCTATATAACAATTTTAGGGTAGGCAGTCATTTTGTGCATGTATGAAGTGCCCGCCACTGCTTATAAACATAAAAACGCCTCGCAGAGCATGCCAGAAACACATCTTGCTTAGTTTTGCCCTATTTCCATTAACCTAAGGCTTAGATACGAACGACTTTTTAGTGTATAACTTATGTTTTAATAATATAAAAAAAACAAGTCCGATACGAACGTAAAAGTAGACCGGGCTTGACTAACCTTCTCGCAAGGATTTCCTCGTTCCATTCTTTGTTTTGTTCCACCATACTCTGACCTTCGCCGCCATATTCCTTTGGAAGACATTTTCGATCAATGATATTGTATAGACTCTCGTGGTCCGGATAAAAGTGGATCTGCAAACAGGTAATAATTGGAAATTATAATTTCATTCTTCTATTTTGTGGTAAAACTACGAATAACTTTATAAGGGAAAGTAGAATTTTAAGGAACCCGGATGATTAGAATGAAGAAGAAACGAATGAATTTACGTTTTTCTATTGGATTTGTATACGAACTCAAGACCATAAATATATTTGTCTAGTCAGCCAGTGTCTGGTCTAACTTAAGTACAAAATATTTGATTTGATTTAATTATCCTATGCAACGTGTCAATGTAAACTGAAATTTTACTTTTCAGGCTTAAGAGGTGCATTATGGCCTGTCTCTGAGACTTATCTGTCAAAAAAGACGCTTAGAGTTTTTGAATAAACCACTGCCATAGATTGTATTGAAAGAAATCAGAACCGTAACGGTAACATCATATGCAAAATGAAAATCAATAATTGACTCACTACAATTTATTAGGTAAGCATCGCGTAGGTACTATGCACGTGTCAGTCTTTTATCTTCAATAGGGTTGTCATGAGTAAAAACTTGGGATGTTTTCAATTCGTTTGTAAGGAAAAATAAATATGCTTCTTTTCATTTAATATTTTTACAGGGTGATTTCTCATGAAATCTACCTAGGCATCCTTCAACAGTTTTTCGTAATTCTGTCGCAAGTTGTATACGATAGGAGTTTAATTACAATATTAATTTAAGATATACCTACAATATCACAGATTTCGGCTGGCAGTGCTGGTTTGATTAGGGCGTAGAACTTGTCGTAGAAGTAGGGTGTGTTGATGGCGATTATTTTCTTCACGCGTATCGGCATACCTTCCTGTTGACAAAACTTGTAGGATAAGATTTCCACAGGTACAGTTATTTTTTATTTTTTATTATATACTAGCTGTTGCCCGCGACTTCGTCTGCGTTTGATTTTGTTTTCAAATTATTCAGTAACCCTAAGCCTTAAATGAGTATAGTAGTATATATATGTATAACATGTGACTGTCAATTAATTAAAGACAAATAATTTGCAATAAAATAAAATTGCGACTATAATTAAAGATCTAAGCTATCCTATCTCTTAAGTTGGAGCAGACTGCTCACGGTGTGCCAATTTAATTTAAAATCGGTTAAGTAGTTTAGGAGTCCATCGCGGACAAACATCGTGACAGGAGATTTATATATATTAAGATAGCCTAACCATAGCCATAATCTATAGCTTAACTTAAAATTACGCAATTAATAATTATTACAATTTCCTTTTTGTAGAGATAATAAATTTATAGAGAGGCTTAAAGTACAAAGGTTCTTTTAAAATATTTATAATACTAAAATGCACTTCTTCGGTGAGCGGTTGGTATATGAATCTCCTTAGATTAGGCGTTACTTATTTAGGCATTACCTTGTTCGACTATCGTGAAAACTGGCAACGCACTTTTAATTCAAGCTTTTAAATATATGCTCTAACATCATGAGCAAACCTGCTTTGAGAGTTCTTTCTATATCCTTCTTTTTTATTAATAGCGGGCAAACGAGCAAGTGGGTCACCTGATGTTAAGTGATCACCGCCGCCCATAAACATCTGCAGCACAAGAGGAGCCACCGATGCGTTGCCGGCTTTTAAGGAATTTGTTTATCCGCCCCTTGAATAACCCTAGATTGTATTTTTGAGGAAACACATCAGAAGGGAGATTGTTCCATAATTTGCAAGTTGTTACTTAAGTATTGTTCAAACGTGCATACGCCCTGTATGAAGTCCTCCAATCCGATTTTGACAAGCGTATTATCAGGATACCAATGATTAATCAGGTCCTAATTAAATGCCACTTGCCTTGAAAGCAAAACGTTGGAATCCTTTTAATCGGTTCATCTTTCATATGTATGTATTTACTATTCAATATTCAATGTATTCGACTAACTAGAAACGGACATAAATTAGTGATATCTGCATATCGTCTGAGAAAAGTACAGAAATCCTTTGTGGGGATGGGTACATGCTTTTTGACATGATACCGAAGGTAATATTAGACCTACCTTTACCTAAGTTTAAACAATATATCAAAACACATTTAACAAATCGCGGTTACTACACAATTGATGATAATAATTCCTTAACGACAAGGCTGCTTGGAAGCAGGCCACTCCGCTTTCAACTCTCACAAAACAGAAAAATTCTAAAGATTGTTAAACTTTAAAATGATGTTGGAAAAGAGCAATCTGCTAAGTTTCTTACCGGCTCTTCTCAGTGGAATCTGCCCTCCAAACCGGTGGTAGAGTGACTCTACAAACAGACTGACTTGACGTTTCAAAAGTGCTCATTAATTAGGCCTACTTGAAATAAATGAATTTTGAATTTGAATTGAATTGAATTCGAAAAATTTATGTACCTAACTAATAATAATAATTTACCAGCATATAAACGATGTAGTCCCTCAAAAACATTATGTTTGTTTTCGATATCATCTTCAGAGTATAGTCTGACATGTCCAGAATTATGTAGTGACCTTCCGCAAAGAATGGCCGCTGTATCCAATAATCCCCCTGCAATGTGTGGGTTCTCAGAAAATCGTAGAACACATATTTTTCTTGGTTCGGATCGTCGAATTTTTGTATGAGAATTTCGATATCGCCCCACCTATATGAAGCGACCGCTCTGTAAAGGAAAAATTGGTTGTTTTTACTAAATTTTTTACTTCAACAAAGTTTCATTGTTTCCATAACGAAATAGAATTACAAAAAGCCCAAAATGGTTTGCGTTTAAATGTGGTAAATTAAACTCAGATCATATCATGGCAGCTAGGCAGGTATGAATATGATAGCCAATTTTAAAACGACTATTATAAAATGTTGGTCAAACCAACATTTTATAACAGTCGTTTTAAAATTTATAATTACATTCTAATCTTACAATAATCCTAAATTACATGAGAAGATTACAAAGGCAACTTAAGCTACCTTTAACATTTTAATTTGTTAAAGACAGATATATGTAATTAATGATGGTCAGTGCTGAATTTCAGCCTCATCGGTTTTAGTAAATCATCATCTTTTATAACAAATTACCAGATGAAATCTTTGAGATGTCTCTCAATATGTTCAAAGTTTATAAAAAACGTAAGCTTATAGAAAAATCCTATTATAATATTAAGGATTACATGTGTGATAAAAAAGCTTAGCATACCTAAGCTTTTTTATCGCTAATTGCTCTAACTTCATAGCTCAACATTAACTAGACTGTGAGATGGTGATAACAAAAAAAACCAGACCAGGGCGCATTTGGAACCCTCCTAACTTTAGTTTTAAGTTAACGAATGCAGTTATCACCATATCTAACATTAGTATAACACTAAAATGTTAAATGTATGAACGCTTCATAAGTGCCTGTAATAAGGTCTACATGAATAAAACCTTTTTGAATTTGAATTTATTGTTCTGTTATTTTTTTTTGTTGTTATAGTTTTTGGACCAAGAAGATGAAGACCTTTGAGAAAAATAGAAACCATCGCCTATAAACAAAGCAACACTTGCAAGGAACACGTCACAGTCCGACACCCCAACCCCCTAGTGGTCGAGGCGTCCACTTATACCCCCGTCCCCGACGTCGAACCAAAGCGGCGACGTCCGAAGCATGTCCTTGACGACCCTGACGACAAAATAACTACCGACAACGTGTCCCAACAACACACACACACGCAACATTCACAGCGTCTTCGCCGGCGAAGACGAGGGCCCCGATTTCTGACGTCATCCGGACGTGGATCCTTACCACGGTCACGGGGGCGTTCGGACTAAACAATGATTAGTCCAAAAGTCCACCAACAGTCAGATTAACGTCGAACCGAGCCGAGGTCCGAGTCCTCGCAGGAGGCACCCTCGGGTCGACGTCTCCCATACTCCCCCCGATGTCGTCGAGCCCTGGGGCTCTTCTCATGGCGAGCTTTCGCGCTCGCCCCACTCCCCCGGTGACGCCGTAGCAACCCCTTAGGTGGTTATCGGCAAGTGTCCTTCCGAAAAAGCAAAAGCAAGGAACACGTCCTTAAAAGTGCCCCCCTTTTTCCATTAACTTAAGGCGTAGGTGTTAAGCCACATGAGGGTTAACACCTTCGCCGCCTGTAATTAAAAGGTGCGAGCATCTCAAATAAAAACATTATATGACGTAGGTGTATTTATGGATTACATTTTACCTTGAATAAGATGCGGAAATGTCAGCCTTACTTATTTGCAAGAACCGGTTATACCTGGTTACTTTTAGTCAACTGTATAAAAATTAGCCAAAGGCGGGTCAGACTCGCGGACGCAAGGTTCCGTAACACCACACAGTTAATAAAAATGCCACAGCAATATCAAAGTCAAAGTCAAAGACAAATATTTCTTTATTTTAATCGGCTCATATGTGGCGCTTTTGATAGAAATGATAGTTATAACAACATTCGTAAACTTAAAACTAAAGCAACGAGGGTTCCAAACTCGCCTGATAAAATAAAATGGGACGACAAGAACGACGATATCCACAAAAAAGAAGACGTTACTGTTGTTAAAATACATTTTGTGACTGAACCTTTTGGTACATCATCATCATTGTCCAATCATCACCGGCCTACTAGAGGGTACGGGTCTTCTCTCAGAATAAGGAGGGATCAGAGAGGGGAGAGCGTAGTCCTAACCAAGTGCGGATTGGTAGACTTCAAACAACTTTGAGAACGTCATGGATAACTCCCAGCCATGCAAGTTGTCTCGAGATGTTTTCCTCCACGGTTAAAGCTGGAATTACTGGAAAGGAATGCTCTAACAATTAGACTATCACCTTTTGGTTACGGAATCCTAGTAACTGGAAAATTCTAGGGTCAAGTTTTATCGTAATTTTTCTTACGTAGGTATCTGCAAGATTTTTATACAAGGAGTCGGAAAATGCGAAACTGAGAGACGTCGACTGAAAGTACGAAGTTGTGGGGACCCGCAATCGCTAGTGTGGGAGCCAGATTGGCGCACCTCAGAGGGCGGCAACTGACTAAGCCAGTACCCAGCTGTGATATGTCATTTAATACATACGTTATAGAAAATGCTGTTTGCATATGAGGCGACAAGGGATCTCTGTTGGTGTAGACCTCGGACATCTGGCTGCGACTCGAGCAGAAGCGGTCGATGCACTTCTTCGTTTGCTCCAGACTGTGGTAACAACTATGTAAGAACTTTGCTATGAGCTCGTCACCTGGAAACATAAAGTTATAAATTAATGATGCTCCATGATTCTACTTAGTTGTGGGCCGAAATTCAGTTGTGTTTCTACTTTTGAAAGAAGATTTTAGCATTTTAACTCGTCCGAGAAAGTACTACCACTGTGTGTATAATATTATGCTTAACGATGACTCCACGCTCCATTCGTTTTAAATTTTTAGTAATAATAAATATATTTAGTATAACCTTGAAGTATTCTACAATAAGCTCTGTTTCTCCTTTCTGTTATTGAGCTTGGTCAGCATTAATTCGAACAGGCGTTTTTACATTTCGCAGTTCCTTATGTATGTTCCTTATGTTCCTATATATCAAACATGTTTGCAACGATCAATTTTTGTTCAGGTTGTTCGAATATCAGAATTTTCTGTTATAATTGTGGTCCTTGGAAATGAGGGAAATAATGAGGTGCGTTGAGCCATCAGTTTAAGTCAAGGGTTAACTTTAGTGGAATGAAAAAAGTTATCGTATCTGAAAAAAGTTCCGAAGGGACCTATTACGAACCCTCAGCTGTTCGTGAGTCCTTCAGTTCATAAAATATAGGCAGTATTTTATGAACCGCAATCACGAAAAAAATTGCAAGCCGAGTTTCTTATCGATCTCTGGACTCCGCGTCTTTATCTATGAAGAAAAGATTTCAACGAGTGCAATATTTTTCTGTCACGTGTATTTTGTTGTTTAAGAGGGGGTATAAAGCAAACTCGCTAGTTTTAGATTTGATTTTTACAGCAGTCAATTAAGTTTGATTTACCCAAAAAAAAAGTATTAAAACTACATGATATTTCCAAGGACCCAGATTGAGCGAAGACGAAAAATATGAAATTTTATCGATAGAAAAAATTACGTAATCTCACTAATTTTTAAGTAATATCAATTTAATTTATCATAAAGTAAATCAAAACAATGTAGTCAAATTCTTATTCTCTCGTCTCAGAAAGCATCAGTGAAAGGGCAGCTTGCTATATGCTACCTACGTCTTTCTCTTTTTATTTCTTTTCTTCTTTTTTCCCTTTATTTGTTTTGACTGTTTATTGATAAAGGTTAGGTTAGGTTCGGCTTTTTAACCAGCGGAACCCAGCTAGTCTTCTTCTCTTGTTTTTTTCTTCATAAACTCCCCTGGTGGTAAAACTTAGGGATGAAGCCATCTAAGATGGTAGTGGGCTAATCCATATTCATACATTTATAATTCATATTTCTTTTATTTCAACTAGGCTTATAAGCACTTTTGAAACGTCAATTCTGTTCTGTTTGTAGGGACTCTACCACCGGTTCGAGAGGAAGATTCTACCGAGCAAGCCGGCAAGATATATTCTATTATAGTCTATCACATGTTTATATTATATCTGTACATATACGAAGTAGGTAAGTATATTTTATAAAATTTATTATTATTTATCTATTTTTGTTTATTATTTTAGTATTATTTTGTGTACACCTTAACCCTTTCGTACTTTTGTAGGTTGCCTGGTGGAGATCGCTTCTAAGCGATAAGTCCTATTGTACCTTTTTTCTTTCTTTCAATTGTGTTTATTTTAAAATACAGTATACAATAAAGTGTATTTAATTTGATTTAATTTGAAGCCAGCGATTACTCTTTTCCAACATCAAAAATTTATATTTTACATTTTACCATTGCAGGTTGATGCAGGTTCCCTAACGATGTTTTCGCTAACCGATATTATAATTGCTTAAAACACACAACGTGCTAGGATTCGAACTCGGCCACCCGAATTTGAAATCGGACCTGGGCAGTTACCGCTTCAAAAAATATGGGTAATCGTAAAAAAATGTACGCTTGCAACTTAGTTTATCCTTGATCAGTATTTGATTTATTGTGATAGGTCATAAGGGTAATTAGTTTTTGCAATCACACGAGTCATTTCCTTGCATATGCTATGACGATGATAATAAACTAGGTAGTATTTTAAATTATAGTTATTAAAAATTGAATAAATGCATTCACCAACACTGTATACCCTGCTTACAATGTATGAAATTGGATACTTAAGTTATCTTCCATACTTAGCTACCTACCCAGTAATTTTACACGCGCTACACTAGAGTTGGTTTTTTACCTACAGTTGTAATAGTCTTCCTTTATTTAAGGCGTAGAAATAAGTTTAATATTACTTTTTTTTTCTGAACTCGTGCATAGATAACAATAAAAAAATAATTTTCGCTGATTTCGGCAAGCGTGGTCACCGCCAACACTCAGAGAGTTTTAAACGACGCGGAATATATAATAGTGCATAAGTGGTACGCTCGCTATTCTCTCACTCTCATAGTCCGATGTGACAGCGGAATGCCAGGAACAAGTCCTGCAACCGAGTACCGATTGGGCGGACAAATTTATTAAAAGAGGTACCAATGACGCGCGCCCTCCGCATCCTCAATGTCATATCAGAGCAATTTGATTTGTATTGTTGCGCTCTGAGAGAATTCAAAAGGATCGCAATGTGGGTAATTTGTTACAGTAATTAAATATTATGATGTTAAGATTTTTTTTTTTAAAAAGCTACACTATCGCATTAGGTTTAAGTATTCTGTAATGATAGTGTTAGAATAAGAATATAAATAAATAAATAAACATGCAGTCTTGTGTCTATCAACCTGAGCCGAAGGTGTTAAGCCTCATATGTAAATAGACAAGAAACCATGACCTTCAGACCAGATAAAAGCCGCAAATCAGCATTGCAAATAAAAATGAGTTATAAAATGTAAAATGTAAATTGTTGATATTGGAAAAGCGCAACTGCTGAGTTTCTTGCCGGCTTCTTCTCGGTAGAATCTGCCTTCCGAACCGGTGGTAGAGTCACTATATACAGACAGACTTGACGTTTCAAAAGTGCTTATATTAGGACTACTTGAAATAAATGAATTTAGAATTTTGCAATAATGCTGCTTTGCGGCTGAAATTAGCATGGTGGTAGTACTTTCCTGGACGACATCTGTCACAATAAATTAATAGTTAAAAAAACCAAAAAAGCACCTGTTAGTTTAGTTTATTTACAAAAGAATATAAAATAGCATCATTCCTGCCTTATCGACTACAGATGAAAATCTTATAAATTAACAAGAAAACTTAATTTTTAAATTGAAAATTTAAATAATCTAATCAAATTAATGTATTGTCATCGGTCCTCGTTATATAAACAAAGTTTGAACTAAATCAGTTTGAAGAGGTTTCAGAGGAATCAGTTTTTCAACTTCAATTTAACGTCAAATATTTCAAATTGCAAAAAAACCAATGCTTAGTTACAAACATGACTTGAATACATAACAATTAAAACTATAATTATCTAGGTAGGTATAATTGAATCCAATATATTTGGTATTATTCCACTACGTTATGAACGAAAACGTTATTTTTTTCATTTTATTAGTTACAAACATACAGGTGAAGCTAATATAAAGCGTGTAAAAAGGTGGTACTACTAACTTATTTGATTATTTTCTATTAACTGGTACTCGCAAACTGCAAAAGCATTTTTTTTATTCCACTTCAAGTTTGCCCTTGACTGCAATCTCATTTGGTGGAAACTGATGATGTAGTCTAAAATGGTAGCGGGCTAACCGGTTCGGGAGTATGGCATTTAATATGACCCATATCCCTAATAGGTTTCTAAGCGACATCGTACCAGAACGATGAAACGCTTAGCGGCATGCAAATTTTTTTTGATAGTGTACGGCCGAAGCCTCCCAGACCAGACCACAAAAAAATTTAGTAATGCCAGAAAACGAACACAAGACCTCCAAATAGTGCAAGAAAAAATTAACGTGTTCATACATAACGTAGTGGAATAATATAATACCAAATCTATTACATTCAATTATACCTACCTAGATAATTATAGTTTTAATTGTTATGTATTCAAGTCATGTTTGTACCTAAGCATTTGATTTTTTTGCAATTTGAAGTATTTGACGTTAAATTGTAGTTGAAAATAACTCAAATATGTTTTGATAGATTTTTTTTTTATTTTAATTCACGCTAGACTTTGTCAAAACCTTTAGTCGTATTAATTTTTTTTATTGTTCTGCATGGTATTAAGATAACGTAGGTAGTACCTTCTTTGTGAATATTTGCATATTTCACTCTAAAACCAAACTGATAATCTGCCCACTTATTATCATCGACCTAAGTAATGCAGAGCAGAGTTATAATTCTTCAAATGACTGTTTTGTAAAATTCGAGTGACAGCAACTTTCGAATGACTTAGCGTTATATAACACTGCATAAATATTCCGACTTTATTACACGTTTATTTGTAAGGCCCTTTACGTATAAACGTGGCATAAGGTCGGCGTACTTATTGCTACAATTGCCCGCCAAAGCCAATGTTGCGCGCGACGGTCTCAAGAAAAACGGTTGTGTGTGGCACAGTAAGCTGGTTGAAAACTGCTCCGTGAATTCACAACTGACTTTACTTTGTCTGAACTCTGTAAAAACCCTTTAGATCTTAGACTGAATATTGTGATACTTAAATGAATTAATAAAACCTGTAACTTACCGAGATCAGTTGGTAGATGTGGTTCCTTTGCCATCCATTCTTTTATAAAAGCTACATCCATGTTCGTAGTATCTTGCGGCATCTTAAAAAAAAAAATTTAATAAACATAATGGCTACCATGAGCAGGAGATATTTGGAGAAACACGAGTGGAAACCATCATAATCCACCCAATAACGGCTCACTAAAGGGCACGGGTCTCCTCCCACACGTGGTGTACAAATAAAGAGTAAAAAAAAAAAAAAAAATGGACTTAGGCCGTTTTCCACAAGGCTGGCCCGGTGCGAATTGGTGGATTTCATACGCCTTCGAGAACATTATTCATAACTCATAGGGTCAGGTTTCCTCCAGATGCCTTGAGGAATGCCTTCTTCACCGTTAAAGCAAGTAATATTTAATTGTATAAATTAAAAACGCACCCAACTCTGTTAAGTTAGAAGTGCGTGCCGGGGATCGAACTAGGTCCCCCGAAATAGAAGCCGAAGCACTACTACCTCTACCACTACCTATGTTGAAATAATATACGTGTTATATCAAACATTACACTTTTCGTTTTTCCCTGTTGCAGTGGCGGGCGGTTGGACAAGTTAACTTTATCCCTGGTCAGTGTTTTTTTTAATTGGGGGGTATTTTTATTGCCTCCAGCCCATTATCGACCCAGTACTGACAAAGATGTGCCGGCAAGAGATTGAGCGTTCCGATACGATGTCGCGTATTAACCGATATTTGGGTATTGGTATTTGTAGCCATATCCTAACCAAGGTTAGCCAGTTACAATCTTAATCTAAAGTGCTCACGCTCATTCAAGTGTTAACTTCTAGCTAGTGCATAAAAATGAAGAGGTAAATATTTTAATCAGGTTTAGTAACTTTATTAATCTTTGCTGCGAAACCTCACTTTCTTATTTTTACTATA
Organism: Pararge aegeria; assembly: GCF_905163445.1. NCBI lineage: Eukaryota > Metazoa > Arthropoda > Insecta > Lepidoptera > Nymphalidae > Pararge > Pararge aegeria. The sequence continues at coordinate 10,778,934 of NC_053199.1, read as the reverse complement.
GGTCTGCTAAAGTGACGTTTGACAGCAAAGATCGCGAGATTTAAACCAATAACAAGCCTGTGTGCCGAAATTCCAATATTTAAAGTTTAATCACAGCGGACTTAAAAGTCACTAAGGTACGTAAAGGTCGTTAAACATGGAAAAATTTGTTCCAAGAAGTCCATCAACGTTTTCATACATAATTTAACTGCATTTAGCTTAATTGGCTTTAATCCAACTTAGGAAAAAAAACTGCGAATAGTTTCAAGGTGCTTTACGAACCTACCTGCGATTAAAAGTCAGTTTGGTACCTAGTACCTACGTCATATTATAACAGCCTTTCCTTGCTATATAAGCTTCAGGTATGTTTTACATCAGCACGATAACAACTTACTGCTTGTTGCTCTCGACTTTGTCTGGTTTATTCTGGATTTTTAAAAATCCAGAATAAACCAGACATCTGGATCTGGATTCTCGCGAGATTTTAGAACTGAAACAAACTAAAACGAGGAAAACCGCTAGTGGCAAGATTAAAAGATAATAACGGATTAGATATTTCCTTATGCACCTATGCTTGAGAACTAATTTTTTTAAATAAAAATTCTCCTAATTCAAGGATTTGAGATAAATTATTCATATTTAATTACTGTCTTTGTTTGCATTGTTTTTGTGTTCTTATAAAAAGTAGTATGCCAGTTTTCAGTGTCGTACACGGGGTTTCTGACCAAACTAGATAAAAGAAAGATGGAAAAATTATCCTCCTATACGAGATTTAAATGAAAATGTTGGGTAGACAGTCCTTTTGCGCATGTATTAACTTCATTAATGGTACTAAATACAAACATTCTTTTGGTAATCTTTAGCATAATAATCAATAACTAATAATAAATAAATTTGTAATAGTGTTTTTTATTTTTAAGCATTTTAAAGAATTAAAAAAAAAAATGTAAATCAATAATTAATGAGACATAAAAAAAAATTAACATAAGTCACCTTGCGATTACTATTCATTGTTAGATAGGAGCTCAGACTGGATACCAAATCATCTTTCAAACTTCCAAAGACAATCCTTTTACTGACTTACGTAGGTCAAAGTTGCTTTAATTCAAAATTCGTTTTATTTCAGATAGGCCTAATTTATAAGCAGTTTTGAAACGTCGTGTATCGACTAAGTAATATGTAGTGCTCTGTTAAGCCACACATTAGTAATGCAGTCATTTCATTCAATGTCTTTTAAATAAGGCAAAGTTGGAGACGAGCATTTGCGATGGGCAATGTTCAAGATTGAAGGTTTCCAATAGTGGGTGACTAAAGCTCTTAGAGGAAGAACATATATATATTATTCGCCCACATCATCTTTCTTTTTTTTAAATATGTTGAAATACTACAGAATCTGTACTATCTGTTTTTGCCGTGCTTGCGTTTGAGACTCTGGATCTTCGGACACGATAAGTTTTATAATCATCATGTCCCAAAAATTGGTTTTGACGTCTGGTTACCCACGAGCTGGCGCTTATTTAGCCCAACAGCTAAGTCTAGCAATTCAAAGGGGCAATAGCGCCAGCATTTTGGGTACCATGCCCATAAGTGAACAGTTAGACGGCTTATATATACCATAAATTAAAAAAAAAAGTAATTTGTAAATATCTACTTTAATACTGTAAAGAATGGTCTAACTCATGTAGATTATCTGTACTTAATATCATAGGTTTGTATATTTAGCAGGTCCAGTAAGAGTATAAAAGCTTTACGTTCGGTATCTGGTTTATCAAGGTACGAGTAGGTGTGAAGCGATGCCGCAGGGCACATATAGTATTATATGAAGTTGTGTATCTGTAATTATTTTAATGTGATATTCATTCTTTTTCCCGAGGACTCTTAATCGCAGAAAACATAGAATTGTTATCTTAAATACATCAGACAGGTAAGAATGATAATTAATTTACCCACGCACCCAATTACACGTGTAAATGAGATGTTAAGTTACGAACAAGTTATTTTAAGTGAATTAGGGATGACCATATTTTTAGGCGACTTAAATATCTACAGTTGCTTGGCTGTCACTCTCCGTGGTACCTACTTGGCGCTGAGCCCTGCGGTTTTAACTGGAGGTACCGGATTTGATCCCCGTTAGGGCAATCCGGGAATTTATAATTTCGGAATTTTCTTTCCTCTGCTATGGTGGGAAGCTTTGGCGTGGATGGTTACCGACAAAGACGTGCTGCCAAGTGTTTGAGCGTTCTACTACATAGTCGAAACTGATTGGGGTATGGGTTTAACATAAACTGCAATACCCCTTAGCCTGCTACCTCTTCTTAGATTTTTTTTTAAACAAATTTATATTTGTGATTTACAAAATAGATTTTAGAATGAGTATAGAAAATACGCCAAGATAAAAAATTCGTCCATTTTAGAGAGTGGACGCTGCACATTCTTCAATTAGATAAATACTTAATAATACTTAGAAACTATACAAAAATATTAAACTACCTATCTACCTTAAACTGACAAAGATAAACAGCGAAGCACAAACTTCAAGTCGCTCAGCGTGCTATGGCAACAGCTTTGCTTGGTATTTCTTAGAGGGATAAGATCCGTAACGAAGTGATTCGCCAAAGAACTAAAGTAATTGACTAGCTAGCCCGTAGGGCTATAGCTAATGAGGCAGTGGGGTCACGTTTCGGAGGACCGATGGACGATGGAGTCGTAAGATCCTCGAGTGGAGACTGCGTGTCGGTAAACGGAGTGTCGGGCGCCCCCCAACTAAATAGACGACCACCGAAGAAAGCCGAAAAAAGAAAAAGTTGGCGCTGCTTGAAAGAGGCCTATGTCCAGCGGTGGACGCACATTGGCTGATGATGATGATGACGGTGCAACCAACTTAAAAGACCGGTTTGCTCCATCATTTACACGCAGGTGGGATTGTAGTCAACGGCCAACTTGTAGTGGAATAAAAAGGAATAAGAACTCTTTAACATTCGTTTCTAGGAATTTCGATGAGCTTTAATTAGGTTAGGTTATTTAAGTATGCGTATAATATAACTCTTAATAACTCCCATTGTCAATAACAATTAATCAGGTAATTTATGTATAAGTACATTCCATTTATTATAATTTACAATTACCGCATTTGTTACTTAACTCGTTGATCTAGTGGTTGCATGTCGGATATGGATTATAAGGTGGGTTCGATTCCAGAGACGGGGATTATTTGTTAGGTACTTGGTATATGTTGCCAAGCGCTTTAATAAGTGCTTAATAGCACTGCCTACTCTTTTTTTTGCCGTGGTCGAATAGCTTTATTGCTACCTCCGACCCTTGGGCAGGACAGAGGTTATGTGGGACTCCCCCCTTTAAAGGGGGTATACCCAAACTAACACTGCCTACGCTATTTTTTTAGTACATAGTATATTAAAGTGTTTTACATTTTATACCTTAGTACTAGCCTGCTCAGAAACCCTGTGCATTGTTGCAGCCAAGTACCAGCCGGGAGTTAATGGTCAAACTCTGTTTTTGCCGCTAATATACTGTTTATTTATTTACTTAACACACAAAACAGATCATGTAAAAACATAAACATAGCACCAACCAATAACAATAAAACTAGCCACTCTCCACAACATGCGTGTATAAATGCAGCCAATAGATGTGACGGACTACGTTCTTGGATATTTTCTTAAAAAAAAAAAAAAAACCATTACATATCATATAATAGAATATAGTGTAAGAGAATACAGTGTGCAGTTAAATTATGAAAAATTATTTTATTTTGTACATTTGTCAAGCAGAGTGCTACAACTATGCAAAGATTTAATGAAAGAAACAGATGGAATGAAAAAAAGAAACAGATATATTAGATAACAATCGTAAAGCCAGCATTGGAACAGCTCTAATAACCTGTCTGCTGTGAGACAAGATGCCAGTGCCAAGCAATGGGACTCTAAGGAATAGGGTAACGGTTGTGATGAGCAAGGTTTAAAAGTAGCTAACTATTGTGTCGCAGTGGGCAAAAAAAACAAAAAGTACTTACAAATGAAAAAAAAATATGAAAAAATGTTTTGTTTTATTAATAAGTATATTTAACATGATCAACTCATTGCCGGCCCACTACAAAGAATGGCCGTAATAATGAGAAGAGTTTAGGCCGTAGTCCACCACGCCCTTGAGAAAATTATGGACAACCCTCAGGTATGCAGGTTTCCTCATTCCGCATGTTCTTTCCCTTCACCGTTGGTACAAGTGACATTTAATTTCTTAAAACGCACATACCACCGAAAAGTTGGAGGAGTGTGCCGAAGGTCGAACGCGGTCCCTTCAAAGGCAAGCCGAAGGGTTCCGCTTCCCTAGCCTAGCCACTAGGCTCTTAACGCTTTGTACGGAAACTTTAAAATGTGCATCACAGAGTCACTCTTGGCCTGCTCAGCACTGGTAGCAGCCGCACCCACCATTGACGAGGTGGCAGGATGTGTGATGCAGCTAGGGTATCGACACAAGTTGCAACCCACACAAGTAACCTTCCCAGTCTCCAAGGTATGAGCGTCAGTGGCGTGCATAGAGGGTATGTAACGGGTATGCAGATGATATAAAATAAAGAAAATCTCCAGTAGACTCATAAATACTTAAGGGTAGGCTTTTAATAACTTTTACAATGTCTATTCTTAAGTTTTTTATAACTCAAACAGGAGATTTTCATCATTTTATATCATCTGCATGCCCTGTGCATACCCTCTATGCACGTCACTGATGAGCGTCATACCATCAGGTCTCTTGCCATCGCTCCGCGCCAAACCAATAGGTTCTAATACAGCTGGTACGTGAGCGGTAGCTCGAGATCGTCGGATGATGTCGTTGATGGTGCTATGGCGAGAGAAGCGACCAGCGCTTCTTGAACAGGAGAGTCCATGGTGACCGTAGGTGTCAACGCTGTCACCGCAGTGGCATCGATGAGGCTGAATTATAGAGACGCCAAGCCTTAGACCAATCACCACTGACAAAGTGGTGTGGTCTAACATAGTGCAGCCAGTAGCCGGACTTCTTAGCAGAGAGAGCGAGAAGACGAGCACGGTCTCTATTAGATGGCATTTGGTCTAAAAGTGTATCAAAGATTTTTTTGACCAGCTATTTCTTGCCTCGGCCAAGTATGACACTTCTATGGAGCCCAAAGAATTGGATATAATTTTTTGATAAAGAGTGTATCTACTGTACACAGAGGAAGGAAAAACTGGCAGCGAAACAATCGAAATTTTGCGGAAATTTTGAGTTCCAATTAGATTGTATTTTAAAATAGTTAAAGACATAATTAATATCATTATTATAGTAATAATAATCATGCGATAAAGGTCCCGCAGATATTTCCGGCAAGTAATAACTTAAACCTAAGTAGCTACTTACCTACTTTATCGTGAAATCCATTGTTTTTTCTATCTCTAATTTTATAAATATATAAATTCAGACCACCTAAAAGGCGAATAACGAATACTCGCTAAAAAATAACTACGAATTAAATAAAAAGCGCAAAGAGGCAGAATTATAAACAACTTCTAGTAATTACATGTAGGGTAAAATAAAAATCCGAGATAAATCAATTCCACTCACCTTGTATTTGGAAATAACACTGTTGTTTTACTTTATAAATGTTTTTCTCCATTCAAAACACTTCTTTTATAAATAGGTACTTGATGGCTTCCTAATTAATTTGTACTTAATTACAGACCAGATAACAAGCGGTCCGACAGTTCTTGGAGTAATGCTCAGAATGAGTATAAAGCATATCTATTGGTGATTTTGCGGTACCTACGAATGTTTAGTGCTAAGAGGAGGTATAATAAAGCTGATCGTACATGTTCTGTACGGATAAAGTTAAGTCGTACTTTGCGGTAGTGTATGGCATAAAATGAACATTAAGCTTAATTTGCTATTCTCCGTGATATCCCGACTGTACGATGAAATATTTTAATACAATTTCAAATATAATTAAATAGAAATCACCTGTATAATTAAGTCTCATCGATGCCACTGCGGTAACGGCGTTGACACCCACGATGGGTTATGTCGCGAAGCCCCCTCAACGACGTCATCCGACGATCTCTTGCTACCGCTCACGTGCCAGATGTATTAGAACTCATTGGTTTGGCTCGGAGCGATAGCCAGAGGCCTGATGGTATGACGCTAGTTACGTGGAGGCTTGAAAGGTCGCTTGTCTGGAATGCCACGTCTCTGTAGCTGCATCACACACCCAGGCAACCTCGACAATGGTGGGTGCGGCTGCTACCAGTGCCGAGCAGGCCAAGAGGCGCAAATACGAAAACCTTGATAGCAGTTTAATTTTTGTGCCATTTGGGGTAGGGACTTTGGGACCGTGGGACCGGGCTCGAGCTCTTTTTAAACAATTGTCAAAAAAGTTATCTAATCTACCGGTGATCCTAGCACTGACAGATACCTTTGAATGGCCAAAGAATTAGTTTGGCGATTCAAAGGGGCAATGCTGCCAGCATCTAAAGTACTACACCACTCGCTGCGGTGGTTTCGAAAACGTTTTAGTTTTTATTTTGGTATATAGGTTACTTAAGGTTGTTTGTTTATAAATATTATTTAAGATAAATTGAAATATTAAAGCAACTTTTAAAAATACTTTTAATGCGTAAAAAAGTAGTAAATTATTTCATTAGGCACCACCGCACAGATCTTTTAAAATTTCTCAATACACGTTTCACTTCGATGAAATCCTTAGAAGTTGTTGACATTACAAACGCACAGTTGGAAAGATTTAAAATTGGGCCTTTACAAAAGTGAAACAGCCTATGTTTATCAGGCTCCAGTAGTAATGTAAAAAAAAATGTATAGGATTATTTTGACCGCGCAGAATTTTGGCTAAGCGTTATTTTATCGCCCGGAGCCTACAGTTTGTGCTGCTTAGATGTGCGATCACCTTTAAATAGCAGTGCAATCTTAAAGGATATATTTTATTATAAGGGCATAACATGTAAGGTCGCAAAACAATTTTTTATGTATTAATTATTATGATATGATATTCAAACATTTAAAAAAAATAGTTACTTATTTACCTCGCAACTTTGTTAGGTACAAGAATCATTTTGGTACTTGGGTTTAAAATATTGCAATTTTTAAAGATATCTAATTTTTTTTTTTTAATTTTTATATTCAATAAATTATAGCCTGTGTTGCTTCCTTAGCTTTTTTTAAAAATGATTAAAATGGGTCCATTGCTTGACGAGTCTATTCGGTACAAACAAAAAAAAAATATATCTCTTTATAATATAAAAAACTTGATCTTAGTATCTTTAGTAAATTAGATAGTATAGACGATAACAGGCTGTAAATGTCAAGGTTTATCGACATAAGATTGTCTTACAGCCTTGATAGTGAACTTACTGTTTCGCGAATACCATACTCATAGCCTTTACCCCTCCCGTACGCCCGTTTTCTTTTTATCCTAAGGTACCAAATAACACGCTATAAAGATAAACGTTTATCTATATAAGATTGTCCTGAAGACTAGATAGTGAACTTCCTGTTTCGCGCATACCTTAATCATAGACGTAAACTCCTCCCGTACGTCCCTTTACATTATCTTCTAAGCAACCAAATACCGCAATGTAAAGGTCAAGGTTTGTCTACATTACATTGTCTTGATCACTTTATAGTGAACTTACGGTTTCGCCGATACTTTACTCATAGACGTAAACCCCTACCATACGTCCAGGCTGCAAAGATCTACATAAGATAAACCATTTCATCAGATTATTGCGTCCATTTTTAACAATATTCCTATAAAATACTGGGCCGATTAAATTGGTCGCTTAGTTAGTCCGTAAAGGATGGACAAACAGACACCCTTAGTGTTATAATATTATTAGCCCGCTTTCATTACGGTTTTTGTACAAATCCCATAGAAACCGTTAGTTTTCCTAGGATAAAAAGCAGCCTTTGTTAGTGTCTCTCTGTGCCAAAAACCAAGTCGATTGGTTGTTACGGGGTGAAGGCAGGACAAATAAACAAACAAACAGTAAACTTTTATTATATTAGTAAGCATTCGGATTTTCTGAGAAACGACTTCTGAACGTAATTTGCTGTTTTTTTTTGTATAAAGTACCTACGTATCTCTACTGGGACAATTCTTAGATACTTAGTTTAGTACCTACTATATGTATATCGATCACTTGAGCAGAAACTGGCGATGTATGCAGTGGCGTGCATAGAGGGTATGCAAAGGGTATACTTATACCTAGATGATATAAAATGAAGAAAATATTTCCAATACGAGTTATAAAAAACTTAAGGATTAGCATTGTAAGAGTTTTTAAAAGCCTACCTTTATTTATAACTCGTACTGGAGATTTCCTTCATTTTATATCATCTGCATACCCTGTGCATACCCTCTATGCACGCCACTGGATGTATGTACGTGCCTCATACACGAGCTCACACATTCTGAAGCGGTAGGTATATGGTAAGAATAAAATAAAACAAGTTTTTCAAAATAGGAATATAATAGTATCTTCTTTGTAACCCTTTTTCCCGTTCAGATTATTTTGTTTCACAAAAGTATTCATAATTTTAGGGCGAGATTTAGAATACAACTACCTTATAAGTTTACTAACTATTATACAGTTTTGGAAAATCTTAGATCAATATTATAATAAAAAAGGTAAAGAACGTTCAAAAGTATAAATCATACTAATAAAATACTTCACTAATAATTACGGATTTTCGAACGTTAGTTTTAAATGCAAACGGTCTTATGCAATCTTCGCAATTAACTATGGTGAGTCCAAGTAGTAGAAAGGCAAGATTTTTTATGAACAAGCTACTTGTAACAATAATTAATTGTTCTAAGTACGCAATTCAATAAAAAAATACTACAAATAGTATATTCGTTCGTTCTTCATACGAACAAAAAATTATTAATAACATTCAGTAACTCAGATATTAAAAATCATATTAACACATATTATTTGTATTATTATTATTAAATTTGTGTGTTATTATAGGCCAAATTTTAAAAGTCATAGCTATAATACAATTTGAGGTATAATATTTAAAGCATATCTATTGGTGATTTTGCGGTACCTACGAATGTTTAGTGCTAAGAGGAGGTATAATAAAGCTGATCGTACATGTTCTGTACGGATAAAGTTAAGTCGTACTTTGCGGTAGTGTATGGCATAAAATGAACATTAAGCTTAATTTGCTATTCTCCGTGATATCCCGACTGTACGATGAAATATTTTAATACAATTTCAAATATAATTAAATAGAAATCACCTGTATAATTAAGTCTCATCGATGCCACTGCGGTAACGGCGTTGACACCCACGATGGGTTATGTCGCGAAGCCCCCTCAACGACGTCATCCGACGATCTCTTGCTACCGCTCACGTGCCAGATGTATTAGAACTCATTGGTTTGGCTCGGAGCGATGGCCAGAGGCCTGATGGTATGACGCTAGTTACGTGGAGGCTTGAAAGGTCGCTTGTCTGGAATGCCACGTCTCTGTAGCTGCATCACACACCCAGGCAACCTCGACAATGGTGGGTGCGGCTGCTACCAGTGCCGAGCAGGCCAAGAGGCGCAAATATGAAAACCTTGATAGCAGTTTAATTTTTGTGCCTTTTGGGGTAGGGACTTTGGGACCGTGGGACCGGGCTCGAGCTCTTTTTAAACAATTGTCAAAAAAGTTATCTAATCTACCGGTGATCCTAGCACTGACAGATACCTTTGAATGGCCAAAGAATTAGTTTGGCGATTCAAAGGGGCAATGCTGCCAGCATCTAAAGTACTACACCACTCGCTGCGGTGGTTTCGAAAACGTTTTAGTTTTTATTTTGGTATATAGTTTACTTAAGGTTGTTTGTTTATAAATATTATTTAAGATAAATTGAAATATTAAAGCAACTTTTAAAAATACTTTTAATGCGTAAAAAAGTAGTAAATTATTTCATTAGGCACCACCGCACAGATCTTTTAAAATTTCTCAATACACGTTTCACTTCGATGAAATCCTTAGAAGTTGTTGACATTACAAACGCACAGTTGGAAAGATTTAAAATTGGGCCTTTACAAAAGTGAAACAGCCTATGTTTATCAGGCTCCAGTAGTAATGTAAAAAAAAATGTATAGGATTATTTTGACCGCGCAGAATTTTGGCTAAGCGTTATTTTATCGCCCGGAGCCTACAGTTTGTGCTGCTTAGATGTGCGATCACCTTTAAATAGCAGTGCAATCTTAAAGGATATATTTTATTATAAGGGCATAACATGTAAGGTCGCAAAACAATTTTTTATGTATTAATTATTATGATATGATATTCAAACATTTAAAAAAAATAGTTACTTATTTACCTCGCAACTTTGTTAGGTACAAGAATCATTTTGGTACTTGGGTTTAAAATATTGCAATTTTTAAAGATATCTAATTTTTTTTTTTAATTTTTATATTCAATAAATTATAGCCTGTGTTGCTTCCTTAGCTTTTTTTAAAAATGATTAAAATGGGTCCATTGCTTGACGAGTCTATTCGGTACAAACAAAAAAAAAATATATCTCTTTATAATATAAAAAAATTGATCTTAGTATCTTTAGTAAATTAGATAGTATAGACGATAACAGGCTGTAAATGTCAAGGTTTATCGACATAAGATTGTCTTACAGCCTTGATAGTGAACTTACTGTTTCGCGAATACCATACTCATAGCCTTTACCCCTCCCGTACGCCCGTTTTCTTTTTATCCTAAGGTACCAAATAACACGCTATAAAGATAAACGTTTATCTATATAAGATTGTCCTGAAGACTAGATAGTGAACTTCCTGTTTCGCGCATACCTTAATCATAGACGTAAACTCCTCCCGTACGTCCCTTTACATTATCTTCTAAGCAACCAAATACCGCAATGTAAAGGTCAAGGTTTGTCTACATTACATTGTCTTGATCACTTTATAGTGAACTTACGGTTTCGCCGATACTTTACTCATAGACGTAAACCCCTACCATACGTCCAGGCTGCAAAGATCTACATAAGATAAACCATTTCATCAGATTATTGCGTCCATTTTTAACAATATTCCTATAAAATACTGGGCCGATTAAATTGGTCGCTTAGTTAGTCCGTAAAGGATGGACAAACAGACACCCTTAGTGTTATAATATTATTAGCCCGCTTTCATTACGGTTTTTGTACAAATCCCATAGAAACCGTTAGTTTTCCTAGGATAAAAAGCAGCCTTTGTTAGTGTCTCTCTGTGCCAAAAACCAAGTCGATTGGTTGTTACGGGGTGAAGGCAGGACAAATAAACAAACAAACAGTAAACTTTTATTATATTAGTAAGCATTCGGATTTTCTGAGAAACGACTTCTGAACGTAATTTGCTGTTTTTTTTTGTATAAAGTACCTACGTATCTCTACTGGGACAATTCTTAGATACTTAGTTTAGTACCTACTATATATCGATCACTTGAGCAGAAACTGGCGATGTATGCAGTGGCGTGCATAGAGGGTATGCAAAGGGTATACTTATACCTAGATGATATAAAATGAAGAAAATATTTCCAATACGAGTTATAAAAAACTTAAGGATTAGCATTGTAAGAGTTTTTAAAAGCCTACCTTTATTTATAACTCGTACTGGAGATTTCCTTCATTTTATATCATCTGCATACCCTGTGCATACCCTCTATGCACGCCACTGGATGTATGTACGTGCCTCATACACGAGCTCACACATTCTGAAGCGGTAGGTATATGGTAAGAATAAAATAAAACAAGTTTTTCAAAATAGGAATATAATAGTATCTTCTTTGTAACCCTTTTTCCCGTTCAGATTATTTTGTTTCACAAAAGTATTCATAATTTTAGGGCGAGATTTAGAATACAACTACCTTATAAGTTTACTAACTATTATACAGTTTTGGAAAATCTTAGATCAATATTATAATAAAAAAGGTAAAGAACGTTCAAAAGTATAAATCATACTAATAAAATACTTCACTAATAATTACGGATTTTCGAACGTTAGTTTTAAATGCAAACGGTCTTATGCAATCTTCGCAATTAACTATGGTGAGTCCAAGTAGTAGAAAGGCAAGATTTTTTATGAACAAGCTACTTGTAACAATAATTAATTGTTCTAAGTACGCAATTCAATAAAAAAATACTACAAATAGTATATTCGTTCGTTCTTCATACGAACAAAAAAATATTAATAACATTCAGTAACTCAGATATTAAAAATCATATTAACACATATTATTTGTAAATTTTAAAAGTCATGCTATAATACAATTTGAGGTATAATATTTTATTTACTTATTTTTATTTGGTAACAATGACCCATCTACACTATAAAATAACAGAATAATTAAAAACTAAACTAAATCAAAAAAACTTACATGAAATATTAATATGCAATATACAAAAAGTAAAAAATTTGAATTTCTGCGTCCAGGCAGCCCTACGTGGAGACTGGAGTTTTATATACAGCTTGTAAATCGGAGAGTCGTATCGATTTATTAATGCTTTCAGAATGCCGTTACAGCTTTCAACGTTCTTTTCATCAAGGATGTTATTCGTTTTCTTCTGATGGCAAAAAAGTCATCAGTATGAGCCCTCGCGACAGTTCTGATGCACTACAATAACGTGGTAAGCCCAACATTATTTTGAAACCACATAATATGTATAACTTAAAATACTATGATATATTAAAATTATACTTCCTATAGAATTGTAATTAGGTACGTTTATGTTACATAATTTAAATATATCAAAGCATAGCTACCCAGTTAATGTTATTTCTTGTCTTAAACATTTGTGATGAATTGTGTAATGTAAGCAGGAATACAATATAATTATAGCCACAGAATTGAGAACCCACAGAAACCTTATTCTGCCTTTATTGCAAACAGTGCGTTGTGTCTAAAAACAGTGACAACGTCCCGCGCACGTTTTCATTCTTGTACCTACTTCACACCCGCGGAATGATGCTGGCTTACAAACTTTTCCCATTTTATCCATTTACCAATTACCTACTGTCAACTGCTGAATGGAATAAAGTGACTAACCACCTGTACCAGAAAGGCAACTAAAGTGGAGTAGCTTTTGATGCTTCAATATTAGTCGTGTAAACGGTTTCTGTATTTTCTTATTTCTATGGTTATAGCTAAAATTAAGATTAAAAATGGCATGTAACGTTGATAATAGTTTTGTTTGTACATTCGTACAACTAGAAAAACCTAAGTAGGATATGGTTTATATCGAAATAGTTTCATCAAAGAAAATATCTTTTAACTTTTTTTAAATGCATATAAAAAATTTCGGAACCTACAGGATTTGAACCTGCGACTCTGGCAATCGCGGCCTGAGCGCTTTTTCCAATTAAGCTACGGCTCTTCTACCATCGATTCCGAAATAAGTATTGAACTAGTAGCGTCATCTAGTAGGAAATGTTGCAGTTTCGATCTATGTTTTCACAGGTTACAATGAGACACGTTTGAAACAAGAGATGGCACATTGCTAATTGAACTGCAACGTTTCTTCTAGATGACGCTACAGTCGCTATAAAACTGATGTAAAAGGCATATACTAATTTCGGCATCGACGCGATGGTAGAAGAGACATAGCGTAATCGGAAAAAGCGCTCAGGCCGCGATTTCCAGAGAGTCGCAGGTTCAAATCCTGTCGCTACCGAAAATTTTTATATGCATTTCAAATTTATAAAATGGATAATTCCTCAAGTGTAGGTAAAAACACTAATAAAACTTAAAAATATTAAAATTATCTTTTAACTACCTATCAGATGGATACAAGAACCGACGGGTGCTGCATAGCTTTCTGAATATCACTATTCTACTATTGGCTTAATTCGTTATTGCAATAATCGTAATGCACGGAAGGACATTAAATATTTTTAGCCCAGGATAGACGATTTCCGTTGGATAAAAAAAACCGAAAAAAATTCGGATGACGTTGCGGGAAGCAGATTATTATATTATTATTATATTAATGATTACATGTAATAAAAAAGCTTGGGTATGAATTTCTCTTCATAGCTCAAAATTAACTACACTGTGAGATGGTGATAACAAAAAAATGAAACCTGTCTAAGGTTTTTGGTGGCACTTCTTAGACCAGGGTGCGTTTGGAACCCTCCTAGTTTTAAGTTAACGAATGCAGTTATAAGGTCTACATGAATAAAAAAAAATTGAATTTTTAATTTTGATGATCCGAAGTATCTACAAAAGTCCTATATTACGGGATATGTAAATTATTTTTGGGTATTCTGTGCGTTTCTGCATACAAACTTAAATATGTAAAAGTAGTAAAACACCAACTCTATACATCTTACGTAAATAAATCGCTTTAAATCTATATAGATAGTAAAATATATTGATTTCAATTTTCATTTTGTTTATTCTAAATATTTTGCTATAAAAATGATACCCTGTTATTTAAACTACATTACAAACTATGTTCACCGACCTCTGTGGCCAACTAAAATCCATTATATAAATAAATAAATGCATTTACTAAGACGATACACACAGCGCCATCTAGCCCCAAAGTAAGCGAAGCTTGTGTTATGGGTGCTAAGATGATAGATGAATATTTTTATGAATAATATATATATAACTAGCTGTTGCCCGCGACTTCGTCTGCGTTTGATTTTGTTTTTAAAGTATTCAGTATCGCTAAGCCTTAAATGAGTATAGTAGTATATATATTACATGTGACTGTCAATTAATCATAGACAAAAAATTTGCAATAAACTAAAATTGCGACTTTACTTAAAGATCTAAGCTATCCTATCTCTTAAGTTGGACCAGACTGCTCACGGGGTGCCAATTTAATTTAAAATCAGTTCAGTAGTTTAGGAGTCCATCGCGGACAAACATCGTGACAGGAGATTTATATATATTAAGATATACAAATAATCGCCACACAAACATTTTCCACTCGTGGGAATCGAACCCACAGCCTTGGACTGAGAAAGAAGGGTCGCTGACCACTGCGCCAATCGGCCAATCAGTAGTCTATCATCATAATGTAAAAAAAATATCTTAAAACACACTTAACAGTTCTCAACATCCATACTAAGTAATATCCATAACAAATATAAATGCAACAGTCTATGTTTGTTTGTTGATTTGCCATATATATATATACAGTGGCGTGCATTTCATACATGCACAAAAGCACTGCATACCCTAAAATTGATATATAACTCTTATAGCAGGAGGATTTTTGCCGTTTTATGCAATTTTCCTGCTGAATGCATACCCTGGGAAGAAACCAAGTGCACGCCACTGTATATATATATATATATGTATATATATATATATATTTGATTATCTCTATATATATATACATATATATTTATTTCAATAGCTTTGCAAGTGAGTTTTTTGGGTCAGATCGGCCGCAGCTGTTTTGTGATTTTGTTTCGAGATTTCTTTATCCCCCCAAAAAAAACCTTAAATACAGAAGACATTTGAGTTATTGAGAATTGTATTTTGCGATTTTTTCAATACATACTTACTTATTTCTTAATTATTATCACACAACAGCTTGAGTTGGACAATTAAGTATAGATAAACTAATTATATAAATAAAATATAACATATTTAAATATTTCGTAGTTGAATAAAATATATGATAGTGTCTTCAGAAGCTTTCGTTTCCAATTAACTTATTACGTTAGCTTTAATACCAAGTTTCTGGTATAGGTAGGTACAATAAAATGTAATAACATATTGCACCGTATGGCTGGGACGTCAGCAAGCGTGTATTGGCCTGGATTCTACATCCATATTGCAGTTATCCCTTAGCTAAGCTTGCCGTATATAGGTTAGGGTAATAAAAAATATAGATTCTTATCAATGCTGCATCTGTTTATAATCGATATCAGATATAATAAATAAATAAATAAATAAATATACCACGACAATACACACATCGCCATCTAGCCCCAAAGTAAGCGTAGCTTGTGTTATGGGTACTGAGATAGCTGATGAATATTTTTTTTTATGAATATAATACACATAAATACTTATAATATACAGATGAACACCCAGACACTGAAAACATTCATGTTCATCACACAAACACTCTCCAGTTATGGGAATCGAACCCACGGTCTTGGACTCAGAAAGCAGGGTCGCTGCCCACTGCGCCACTCGACCGTCATAATATGTTATTATGATACCACGGACAGTAAGAGATTCTCCACATCACCCCCACGTTGGGTATTGTAAGTCATACAATTAATAATATGCTGAAATTAATTTTGACGCGTAAAGTCGCGTGGCGTGGGATATCCTGTTTTTTAGGCCGTCTAACGAGTGCCGGATAGCTTATGGCTATGTCCTCAGTAGGCGAACGGTTAGCGACCAACTGAGTTTGCGGCGTATCGGTTTAGTACGGCCGTCCATATATTTGAAATGGAGTGTCCTTAGCTCGGTTACAGCAAAACCGGTTGCAGTCGGCGGCGGCGATATGATTGTTCGCCGGGCGTAGTGAGCCTGTTTGCCGCAAACACAACCACTCCCTTCGTAACAACAATAGTGAAATGAAAATGCAGTCGGTCGACCTAAATAAGCGGCTAACTTATAACAGTTTGCTTGCGACGCACGAAAATTGATCTGAGTTTGCAGCTAACTCGAATTATTTCAGTTCGCCATTTTGCGGCTCGCTCAGTCGGCCGCTAACAGTTTACCTACTGGGGACACAGCCTAAACTAGGCCAATACGTATCTTGTGTCACCTTCTCACTATATGTCAAGTGGCATAGACAAAATTTGTGAAATAGTCAGTCTTTTAGGGGGCGTCCATAAATTGCGTGAGGTGTTTTTTTAAATTTTCTGCCCCTCCCTCCCCCCTGGTGAGATTTTGTGAGATTTCATTCAACCCCCTCCCCCATCCCCCAATCTCACGTGAGATTTTTCAAAATGTGAGTTTCTTACGTAAACGCGTTGGATTGTTAAACATTTACAAGAATAAACAAAGCAGGTTGGAACCTGTCCGTGTGTCGCTGCCACTCAGCTCGTACGCTCTCGTTCATCGAGTCGCGCGTTCAGCTGATAGTGGCGCGAAAACAAAAGACGGGTTACACTGTACCGTAAATTCAGATTAAATTGAGCTATTTGGTATAAAACAAATATGGTGGTTTGACAGTGAGTAAATGTATAACGTCGAAGTATGAATGAAATTATTTTCTTTCGAACGAATTAATAAATGATCTTAATCGTATTACGATTACGTTTAAGATAAAATCTTAAGCATGTACAATCTGGATTAAATGGACCAAAATAGTATAATTTTTTTTTGTTTCAATTAGAAAAAAAATTACGTGATATTTGCCGAGACCCCCCCTCTCTCCAACGTAAGATTAGATGAGATTTGACTCGACCCCCTGTATGTTAACAATATATTTTATAGGTAAAAATTACCTAATTTTGCTATTGTGATGTTACCTTCCCCTCAATATATTTAATTTAATATATTTTATAAAAATTAATGCATCAAACATAATACAAAACATAAGTATATGTACTAATAAATATTATTTAAAAAATATGCAAGATTCAAGTGGCATCTATACTAAATACTCCATTTTGGTATTTGCACCGCTGTAATGATAAAAATAATAATGTTATTGTTTAATTTGTCTCCACTACGATTCTCATTAGCAATGCGCCAATAATACAACGCCGAAGTCGGCTTTCTCGGGTCGCCTATTTTACCGATTTATATTTTAAATATAACAGTAAAGAATGAAATATTTTTTCGGAATCGGATATTAAACAGGTATAGTCAAAACAAGTAACGCTATTGAGTTGCCGGATTAAGCTATCTAGGTATAGCGCTTTTTACTGAGAGCACAGCGGAGACCAAACATTTATAAGGTAATTGTGCTAAACATTGTAATTATAGCGTTAAATCTAATCGATTGCTAGCGTTCGGAATGATCCAACTTCCATAGAGGTATCAGTCTTCTGTCCGGTAACACGCCAAAGATTTTCATCAATCAAGTTTTCCCTGGAATGCAAACATTATATTATTAGCAGTCTGAAGTTATAGTCTAGACCAGGGGTTCCCAACCTGGGCGCCGTAGAAAGTACAGGGGTGAACCGCGAGGCGCTCCTTCTGAACTTATATATTTTTTTAGTTATTGTGCAGCAGTATGGCGGCTTGTCGCACAATTTAAAAAAATTGTGTGGAAAAAGATCACCAAGCTCTTCCATCCCACTGTTGGGTTACTTTTATTTTTCGTTTTATTAGTTTCATAATGAGCGTGTTTTATTTTTTTACGCCTATTATAACTAACAAGTACCCAACTATTTTAACTAGCTTTAAAATATGAGCTATTTAGGTGAAGGCGTGGGCGCCGCCACAAATTTCTTAACTTGTGAGTGCGCAGCTGTCTTAGGGTTGGGAACCCCTGTTCGAGACGATATAAAACATTTTTCAAGTTATTTAAAAATCTGTTATAAATTATATATTTTGGAAAATATGTAAAACAGACTCGATATTTCCTGCAATGTATGACTAAGTGTATATAAATTGGTAACGGTATATACATTTAAAAAAAACATATAGAAACTCTCCACACAAACGAAACGAAACGCTTCCAGATTCTTTGGTTTAGTGCTTATTAGCGTTACAGTCTTTTATCTGCCAGTATTTTTTTTTCTTTGTTTAATATGGGATCATATTTACCGTTGCTTCATTATAAGCTGTATGGTTTCCTCTGTGATTTCAGCCATTGAGGGACGGGTGCCACCGTAGTCTTCAGGTAAGTCTTCCTTCTTTATATATTTATACAAACTTTCTGAGTTTGGCGGATGAAAGTGTATCTGTAAATAATTAATTACAGCTTTATTCATTATCAATGCGCTAAGGATATTAGAAAACTTCATTGTTTAGGCGTTTTCCCATACAGTAATGTCGTGTGCTGTGTGCCGTGGGGTGACGGCAGATCAGAATTTAGTTGTCACGACCTCTCCTGTCAGCGTATGCACTAAGCGATAGATAAATAAATAATAAATAAATATACTACGACAAAACACATCGCCATCTAGTTCCAAAGTAAGCGTAGCTTGTGTTATGGGTACTAAGATGACTGATGAATATTTTAATTAATAATATACATAAGTACTTATAAGTTATAATATACATATAAACACCCATACACTGAAAAACATTCATGTTCATCACACAAACAATTTCCAGCTGTGGGAATCGATCCCACGGCCTTGGACTTAGAAAGCAGGGTCGCTGCCGACTGCGCAAATCGGCCGCCACATGATATAACGATGATATGAAATGAAAATAATCTCCAGTACGAGTTACATACAACTTAAGGATTGGCTTCGTAAGTGTTATAAAAAGCCTACCCTTTTAATTTTTGTAACTCGTACTTCATTTTATATTATCTGCATACCCTGTGCATACCCTATATGCAAAACATTGGCAGCAGTGTCTTCGTTCTACTACTATCATCTAATGCGATCACAAACCCGTCTGGGGGTCAATAGTCCAGAATTTGTCTTTTATAGGCTATTAATGATGTTAGAAATATCCCTATCCCTACTAATATTATAAATATCAATGTAAGTTTGTTTGTTACGCTTTCACGCAAAAATTACTATACCGATCACCATGAAACTTTGTACACATATCTCTGAAGGTATTAGAATTAATATAGGATGCTTTTTATCCCGAAATTATGCTCAGTTCTTTTGGGAGAGCGTTAGAAGGTGTTTGACGATTTTACACCATAACGCCGTCAAATGAAAACCGATTTAAATAATTACTTTTGTACTATAGAGGTTATAATATGTGTTTAATTTTGCCCAAACTTTGTGTAGATCTGATGAATGTGGTTGGAGATAGAAGACATAACTCATCAGCGGGCGGGCGTGGGCATAACTCAGTAGCAAACCCCTCATTTAAGGCTTAGCGATACTGAATATTTTAAAAACAAAATCAAGCGCAGACGAAGTCGCGGGCACCAGCTATTATAAAATAATTTATCGATGCATCTTCTTAAAACGTTATTTAAATTAAGAATACACACCAGTTCAGTAATTTCCTTCTTCATAAAGGGCTTCATAACTCCATATATTTTGTCTATAAATGGCGGTGCATTGACAACATGTACCTGCTTCAGTCTGATCGGGATCGCGTCCTGAAATAACATGTATTATCTTTAATACAATTCTTTACCCGACTGCGAAAGAAGGGGGGTTATATTTTTCGAGTGTAGGTAAGTCTGCTCACTCCGAGATTCTCTACGATATCACCACCCAATTTGTGAGAAGTGAGCGATTTATGCCTCCGACAGCGTTTTTGAACACTGTTAATTATTGAGATTATTCAAAACCAGAACAAAATATTCAAATTGAAAAATTGTTTTTATCTTTTCAGTTTTTCAAAGAATTTAATAAGGATAGCAGATATTGACGCAGCGAGTGTTTGTTTTTTTTAATATTTTTTGTTTTATATGAAAATTAAACATAGGGAACGAGTAGATCGAGTCGGGAAAAGGTAACTCAATTGGTAAATTAAATTAAATTATTGGCAATTGTGCTCACTTTGCAATTTTGCTTCGTAAAGTCAACATCTCTGAGGAGAGAAACAGAACATGAAAAATGTGTGTTGGAAAATATTAAAACATATATATAATAAAAAAAAAACACCACACAGATTCGGCTGGCTTATAAATTATATAAAGCATAGAAAAATAATTATATAAAGACGGTATTTTTTTTTCGAAAATAAGCACTAAGTACTATCACTGTATATATCACTGTTTTCCTTGTGTTTATCCTATTGTGTTGTGTTGCAATAAAGTTTTCTATTCTATTCTACACATCGCCATCTAGCCCCAAAGTAAGCTCGTGTGTTATGGGTACTAAGAATATTGATGAATACTTTTATGAATAATATACATAAATACCTATAACATACATATAAAAACCTACACACTGAAAAAAAATTCATGTTCATCACACATACATTTTCCAGTTGTGGGAATCAAACCCATGGACTCAGAAAGCATGGTCACTGCGCACTGCGCCAATCGGACGTCAAATTTAATAACCAATTTGTTCTATCTCGCTTTTTACTTATACAGAAGTAGTGCTAAGACAAGAACAGTGAATAAGTTAACCAAACTTCCCAGCTTATTTGATTGATAATAAGTAATTTTGTATTAAATTTGTTAAAACGTAGTCTGCAGCTGAGCTCAAATCTGAATTATAGACAACTAATTGCTGTTATATTTTTATATGCTTTTAGCCGATTTGCGTGATATTTCTGAATATTATTTGGTATAACATTCCTACTAGGTCGAGGTGCTAGAAAATATTTAATTCTAACTTTTTAATCTCTGCAGGAAACGTGTTTACATGAAGGGCGTTCCACCTAAGCGGATTATATCAAGGACGCGGATAAAAATGTCTCACGTGAATACATTAATTGAAAAGTTATAGTACCTACCTTTACTATACCTATCTAAAACAAGCCACGCATCGCATTGACTCAGTCTTAATAAAACATCCAGTTCTCAATAGATAAATATCATTAAATCTCTCAAAAATAACATGTAGATATTTCAAGTTAATCCATCGGCTGTTCTCGAGGTTTACGAACGGACATACGAAACTAAATTTATTTATATGAAGATTGTCTTACCTCCTGGTACTTCGCCAACCTTCTGGCTACGGATACGTTCATTTTCGTCAAAAACCTGAGAGTGATATCTCTCACGTCCATCAGTACGATATCAGCTTCATGATACACGTCGCTGTCAAGAAACCGTGCATCCGTGGTCAGAAAGAACAGTTTAGCGTCGAGGGTGTAGTCGTAGGATTCGAGCCCTGGATCATTTATTTGCCACACGAAAAGGCATCTGTTATCCGATATGGTGTAAGTTCCGAGATTTCTAAAAATAAACAATCATACTATAAGACCACTAGCTAGTGTTACCCCCGGTGAATTAGTCTTTCATAATCATCATTATCACATCGACCCATACCCGGCCAACTACAGAGCACGGGTTTCCTCCCACATTGAGGAGGGGTTAAGGCCATAGTCCACCACGATGTCCCAGTGCGGATTGGTGGACTCCATTGACCTTTGAGAACATTATGTAGAACTCTCAGGCATGTAGGTTTCCTCGCGATGTTTTCCTTCACCGTTAAAGCGTGTAAATCGTAATTAAATTACTAAAAACGCACATAACTTAAAAAAGTAAGAGGTGCTCGCTGGGATTTGAACTCGGCCCCGCGAAAGTGAATGGAAGCGACTTTGTTTTATACTGTGTACTTACATTATTTTCAGCATCTTTTGCATCTGTGGAGACATAGGATCGCGCTTCGTCAAAAGGTCCGTGCAATTAGATCTGACTGCAAAAAATAAATTCAGGGTCGTTTTTGTCTTCTCCATATCATAGTAGCAGCTGTGTGCAAAACGTAGTACTAGTTTGTCATCTGAAAAACAAATTAAAATATGTTATACTAATTTTTTCTACGTGGATTTAGTCATAAATACAAATATATAGATAAATTGAATATTTGAGGGGGTTAAAAAATTATGGTACAGGTTGAAAAAAAATATGGTATACGTTGATACCTAACTTTGATTAAATAAAAACAAACTTTCACATATATAATTCGAAAAGAAAAAGATATTAAATATTAATTAGATTTGTAATAAAGCGATAGTTCAAAAGCTAATTAAAGTACACTTCTTTATTACTGTGTTAAGTCTAAAATTTAAAGTTTTTAGAAGAAATGTAGTAGCTATAGATTGAAGGCACTTACGTTAAGTGCCTTCAAGCTAACGTCACATGAGACATTTTCTTTAGCATACATGTTATGGAAGACTATAACCATAATAATAAATTTCTAATGGGAGACAAAAGTTATAAGTTGGCAACTTCATACAGATTTGAAAGATTTACTTACTGTAAGTACTTCAAAGTAAAGTTCTTAATCTTGTTAAGTTAATAACATTAGGGGCATAGTGTTTTCAATTCATCAACATGTTGCCCACTTACAATTTAAATTTTAAATTTTAAAATTAGTTGCGTACCCATCTTGATAGTACCTATTCTACTATATTTTTATTTTCTAGTTTATTTATTTACTAATTTAAATAATATTCATTTGTAAAAGTTAATTACTCACTAGACTTTGAAATATTTATTCCATTCTTAGGGCAAGATTTATTTATTTTATTATTGATTAACTCATTACACATCACAGGTCTAAATTTAATGGTGTAGGCATAAACTCAAAATAATATTTCCGTAAACCCAGCCGTTGACAAATTTTTGCTGCTTAGTTAGTCTAATAGATTAGTTAATAATATAATAGGTTATTACCGTAATACTTTATTACAATAACGTTGCAACTTACTAGGCACAAAAAGTATCTAGGTATTTAGTACAGCGCTTTGTAGTTGGAGCTTAATGGAGACAAAACATTAATATATGACAGATTGAAGGCAAAGAGTATATGTGCACTATCGTTATAAATATAATGCTTGTATACTCATTGCCTTCAACCTACCAAATACCAATTGATATGTCATACGACCCGTTGTGAGTTAAACAGCCGTGCGTGTTAAAAATAGCTATCAAGTGGCAAAGAACAAGACAATAATACGTGTATAATATTTATACTTTGTAAAAGAAACCCTCATATTCATATCTTACAACGTTTAATCGTTTTGGTATCTCTTATTACAACATAGCTAAAAAAACATAAACTCAAACATCAATCTATCTGAAATTATAGCTTATATACTTTTTATTAACCACCAAGAGATAACTTCTTCAATCTTCCCTTGACACTTCCGTTTATACTCTTCTGTGCCTCTATTTTTCCCGCTATTTTATATAACCTTTCTTTTTAAACTGGGTTCCTGCCATTTAAATTCCTACTCCAACTTGTACCGACAACAGATTATGCAAAAATTGAGCAGTCTGAACGAATATACCTTTTTATCTTTAACCAATGTACAAACAAAGGCAGGTTTGCTAACAGTTGTAACAGTAAAATAAGTATATTTGATAATGAATTAGGTAGAGGCCATACTTTGAAACACGAACACTATATATGTAGACTTTTATGACAAAGAACGACCTATTAAAGACTCCATTGGGTAAAAGGTTTTTTAATGGTTACTAAAAGATATGTTACTGAAAGATGAGGATGATGGGGTACTTATAACTATGAATTGTATCCTCCTTAACCACAAAGTTTGCAGAGCGAAATTGTTACAGGTGCAGTTGAGAACCTACCTTCTTAGAAGTATATCTAATAATAATATGTTAATTGTAATAAAAGGGGTGACCTTGGATTGTAAGCTTCAGTGGGGTGCCCATAGAGACATTAGCAGGTAAACTTAGCTCAGCTGCCTATGCAGTCAGCAAAATTAGATAGTTTACAGACGTTGAAACTCCTAGGCCTGATTATTATAAAATTCAAAATTCAAAATTCATTTATTTCAAGTAGGCCTAATATAAGCACTTTTGAAACGTCAAGTATGTCTGTTTGTAGTGATTCTACCACCGGTTCGGACGGCAGATTCTACCGAGAAGAAGCCGGCAAGAAACTCAGCAGTTGCTCTTTCATCACAATTTACATTTAGCATTTTAACATTCATTTTTCTATCTTGTGAGAGCTGAAAGCGGAGCCGGATGCTTCAAAGCAACCTTGTCATTAAAAAATCCATCAATTGCATAGTAACCTCGCTGTAATAAATGTGTTTTAACAAATTCTTTAAACTTGTGCATTGGCAGGTCCAAAATCACCTTAGGAATCATATTATAAAAGCGTATACTCAATCCCACAAATGATCCATGTACCTTACGCAGACGATATGCAGATGACACTAATTTATGACCATTCCTTGTAAGGCGACTGTTTATGTCCACTTTTTGTTTATAAAGACTAATATGTTGTCTTACAAATACTATATTGTTAAAAATATATTGTGAAGCTACAGTAAGTATGAATGAATGAATGAATGAATGAATGAATACACTTTTATTGTACACCACATAAACATAACAAATTAACAGTAAAAATTTAACAAAAGGTATACAATTTGGCGGCCTTATCGCTACATAGCGATCTCTTCCAGGCAACCAAAGGCGCTAAACACAGCTCAAGAAGAGAGGTAGGTGGTGCATTTAACTGTACTGTAGTTGCAAATAAATATTATTATATATATTAGTATGCCTATTTCTTTAAACTTCTCACGGAGGGATTCGCGTGATTTAAGTTTATATATTGACCGTACAGCTCTTTTCTGCAATATAAATATAGTTTCGATATCAGCTGCTTTACCCCATAACAAGATTCCATAGGACATAACACTATGAAAGCACGCAAAATAAACTAGCCTAGCTATTTCAACGTCAGTAATCTGTCTAATTTTTCTGACTGCGTAGGCAGCCGAGCTTAGTTTACCCGCTAGTGAATCTATATGGGCACCCCACTGTAGCTTATTATCCAAGGTCACGCCCAGAAAAACTGTGGAAGTCTCTATTTTTAGTGATTCACCATTTATCATTATATTTTTATCAATTTTCTTTACATTTGGTAAGATAAATTCGACACACTTTGTTTTTTTTGCATTTAAAAGTAAGTTGTTAACTGTAAACCAGTGCGACACATGCGACATAACACGGTTTACTTCTTCAGAGTTATCTTTACTCCTATAAGTCTTAAAAATTAGAGATGTATCATCTGCAAACAATACAATGTCGCATGTTCCATTGACATGGTACGGTAGATCATTTATATACACTAAAAATAGAAAAGGACCCAAAATCGAGCCTTGTGGGACACCCATTGAGGTATTTGAACCCTGAGACTTTGCATCATTTATGCAAACTCTTTGGGTTCTATTGCTGAGATAAGAGGCAACCAAATTTAGTGCAACGTTTTGGATACCATAGCTTAGCTTAAGAAGCAAGGTTTGATGATCAACACAATCGAAAGCTTTAGATAGATCACAAAATACACCCATGGCGTTTTGTGAACATTCCCAGGCATCATAAACATATTTTATAAGTTTAGCGTCTGCGTCCGTTGTGCTACGACCTTTAGTAAAGCCATACTGCTCAGGGTGTAGTAAGTTATTTACATTAAAATGATATAAAAGTTGATTCAATATAATTTTTTCAAATATCTTACTAAGAGCTGGTAAGTTTGAGATAGGTCTGTAATTGTTTATATCATTTTTATTACCAGATTTAAATAGAGGAATGAGTTTACTATGTTTCATTAGGATCGGGAAAGTACCTAAATCAACGCATCTACATGTTTAAATGAAATAAAACTTTGCACTCATTAATGTTGCCTCTTAATAAATTCTGAGCTGCAGTAGGTGAGGAATTTAGTGAATCTCTTAACAAAATAGGAACATTCTGAAAAAAGTTTTCAAAAGTACTTGCAACTTCTGTATCAGTAGTTATTATTAATAATTACGATATTATTATTAATAATTAATTCAAAATTTCCGTCTCGAGATTTGGTTTTCCCAGATTAATTATTAACAATTTTTCAGGTTGTTTGTATTTTGTTTTCAGATTTTACTATCCGATCTTTAATGTTAGCTTGTCTACAAACATTTTTAAATGTTTTGGAGTAACTTTTAACATATTCAAGGAAAGTTGGAGTCTGATTGTATTGTTTTTCATCATATAGCTCATACAACTTATCCCTGCTTTT
The DNA here is from genome assembly GCF_905163445.1 of Pararge aegeria. Classification (NCBI taxonomy): domain Eukaryota; kingdom Metazoa; phylum Arthropoda; class Insecta; order Lepidoptera; family Nymphalidae; genus Pararge; species Pararge aegeria. Next base: position 10,752,195 of record NC_053199.1, on the reverse strand, counting down.
GTAAATGCCTATAGTCGCCCAATCACTAAACCTAATTTTTTTATTAAAATCTATGTATTTAATATTAAATACTTTATTAAATGCACTTTCTATTTCATTGAAAAGCGAACGATAAAGATTGTCGGGATGACAGTTTTCAAAAAAGAGAGAGGGAATTTTCGCTGATATTTCACCTTTAAATCGCGTCAGTTTACTCTGAGTTATCGGCCTGTACTTAACAATATATTTATTTCTATTTGTACCAACAACAGTAATTTGTTGGCCACAATGATCTGACCTTAAATTGTTTAATATCGATTTACCTAAGATATAATGATAATAATATTTTTTTTAACTGTGTAAAAAAAATATTATCTATACAAGATGCTGAAGTTGCTGTGATTATAGTAGGTTCATCGAAAGCATTATTCAAATTAAAGCATTTAAATAAGTTTAACAACCTAGTCGTAGTAGTATTATGTAATAAGATATCAACATTGAAATCCCCACATACATTTTTAGTAGACATACACAATCGCTTAAGCACATCTTCCATTACATCCTCGAATTGGTAGAAATCACCTGAGGGGGGATGGTACACACACACTATTATAAAACGCTCCAGCTCCACACAAGACAGTTCAATTATGCGCTCCACAGAAAGACTAACTATATCTTTTCGCTCCTTACAAGTTATATTATTGCGTACAAAAATTAAGGATCCACCATGAATAGCAGTCTTTCTAAAGAACACACTTGACATTTTGAAGTTATTGATGTTAACTGCTATTTGTGCTCCAGTGAGCCAATGCTCAGTTATACACAATATGTGTATATTGAATTTTTCAACAAACAGTTCTATTTCTAAACAAACATAGTGTTATGTCATATGGGTTCTTGCTATGGGGCAAAGCAGCTGTCATAGATACTATATTTATATTGCAACAAATAGCTGCCCGATCAATATACAAACTTCGATCACGCGAATCTCTGCGTGAAAATTTTAAAGAAATAGGTATACTCACAGTAGTTTCGCAATATTTTTATAACAATTTAATCTTTGTTAAACAAAACATTAATCTATATAAAAAAGTGGAAAGTGGAAAACAATCGGCTTTGTGGGGCTGAGTAGATGCTTTTATAACATGATACCGAAAGTAATGTTAGAATTACCATTAAATAAGTTTAAAGAATGTATAAAAACACATTTAATACATCCAGGTTACTATACTATTAATGATTTTTTTAATGACAAGGTTGCCTGGAAACAAGCCGCTCCGCTTACATATCACACAACATAAGACAAAGATTGTTAAATTTTAAAACGATGTTGGAAAAGAGCTACTGCTGAGTTTCTTGCCGGCTTCTTGTCGGTAGAATCTGCCTTCCGAACCGGTGTTAGAGTCACTACAAACAGACATACTTGACCTACTTGAAATAAATTAATTTTGAATTTGAATGAATAGGTAACGGTTTATCTTATCTATAAAACAGTTTTGGCATTAAAAACAAAAAAGAGTTTACAATTTTTGAGGCGGTTAATTTAGTGAAATAAATTAACAAACCTTCCATGCAAGGTAATGCAGAATAAGCAAGTGCGAGGTGGCATGACTTCCATTTGACATATTTTTCTGTGACCCATTATTTGTTCTAATGAAACGTCTCATAATGAATCTCTCATAGGTCGTAAAGAAAGGATCACTGAACTTTTATTTTAAATATTATGCTACCTTTCGAACCGGTTTCATTCCAATTTCCATCAGGTTGGTTTTTACTTTCTACCCAACCAAGTCTTTACTTATAACCTACTTTAGTACTTATAACTCTGAAAGGCTTGAAGTTTTTGGTAAAAAAATGTTTCTTTAGATATTTATATCCCCAATTTAATTAGATATCTACCCACATATATAGATCTCAAACACGTCTCTCCAGCGAGGTTATTATGGGGAAATCGTCGCATTGGTCCCGCAGTGGCAGGTCCTAGGCTATTAAGGCGTGCATAGAGGGTATGCACAGGGTATGCAGATGATATAAAATGAAGAAAATCTCCAGTACGAGTTATAAAAACTGAAGGGTAGGCTTTTCATAACTCTTACAATGCCAATCCTTAAGTTTTTTATAAATAGTACTCGAGAATTATTTCATTTTATATAGCATCTGCCCTGTGCATCATTACCCTGTATGCACGCCATTGATTGAGGTTATTCAAAAACTAATCCTAAAAAGGGCTGCTTATCCTCAAAATAGTTTTACGGTTCCAAGCTTAACCAGTTCAAGGTTTCAAGAAGCCATTTAGTTTTATTCTCAACCGCTTCTGTCATTTGAATTTCCTTTGCAAGTAAAACGCTTGCATTTTTTTTAATAGCATTGAATTGTTTTTTAGACATCCGTGGAAAATTTTAAACAATAGGATAATTTATATGTCAGTAAAAAACACAAGGCTCTTATGATTGTGGTATTTTTGATTAATTAAATAAATAAATTGAATTAAGAATCTTGCAGAATTTCCACTGTAAAATAAGCGCCGTTTATACCTATTGATATATATGTTTGTACCAATTGTTATTGTGATGTGTGTACTGGAAGTTAATAGGTTCTAATAAATTTTATCGGCAAATGAGCCGTGTGGTGAAGGCAGATCAGAATTCAGTTTTTACCACCCCCTCTTCTTCAAGGCTCCAGGTGGTCGTACGAGCGCCCTCTACTAGGACTCCCTTCTACTTCGATCACCAACCAGTCTATCCAGCTTGGCGATTAAGGGCAAACCCTCAGGTCGGGGCCTTTAGTCCAGCAGTGGACTGTTATCATATGTTACGTACATTTTTATTTTATATTGTTATATTATGATATGTTATATAGGCTACTGATGAATTATGCCAGTTAAAGTATGGCAAGGCTAATGCAAGATTCTGCATTAATAATGCAGGAATCTTGCATTGCATTAGCATTACATTAGATGAAAAAAAACCCGGCCAATTGCGAGTTGGATTCGTGCTCATTACATCATCATCTCTGTTGTATGTGAGCCCCCTTAAATATTTATTTTAATCTGTTTTTTTTAGTCCCTAGTAGTTCTGCTATTTTCGACGGCCGATTGATGCAATAGGCAGATACCCTGCTTTCTGAGTCCAAGGTCATAGGATTCGATTCCCACAACTGGAAAATGTTTGTGTGATGAACATGAATGTTTTTCAGTGTCTGGGTGTTATCTTTATTTTAAAAATATTTATATATATTATTCATAAAAATATTAATCAGTCATCTTAGTAGCCTTAACACAAGCTGCGCTTACCTTGGGGCTAGGTGGCGATCAGTGGCGTGCACTTCATACATGCGCAAAACCACTGCCTACCCTAAAATGGATATGGAACTCGCATAGGAGGAGGATTTTTGCCATTTTATGCAATTTTCCCTGGTGAGAAATCCAGTGCACGCCACTGGTGGCCATGTGTGTATTGTCGTACAGTCGTAGTATATTTAATTATTTATTATTTGTTGTTATAGTGGCAACAGAAATACAAAATCTGCGAGAATCTCATCTGTCTAACCATCATTTTCATGATATATACAACCTGGTGACAGATGGACAGGCGGACAGAAGGACGGACAGCAGTCTTAATAAAAGGGGCCCGTTTGACCCTTTGCGTACGGTACCCTAATAATGAGACATTTGCCTAAGATATTTGTTACAAATATAGGTGACAAATATTGGTCTTCTGGCGCGGCGCGAGGTATGATAGACGGCAAGCATGAATCATGATTTAGAACAAAATAACGGAAAAGGATATATAATAACTTAACTTGTGGTAGATTTTGTTTGCTTGCTACCGGTATATCGCAAATAATTTTAGCGATAACCGTGCCTGATAACGTTTATCAACTTAATATTAGAGCTCCAACAACAAACTGTTTTTGGTGATAACACCCGGAGGTTAAGGCCACATTTGCCGCTAGTACATACAGTAAGTACCTGAGTATGGAAAAGTAAAGCACTGGAGTTCAAATGTCAATATTATTCATAAGAGCCCATAGAAAAATTTAAGGTCCCGACCTTAAATCAATCAAAAATTAGTGATTTTTAGCCACTAGTTACCACATATTGTTTTTATTTGTAACGAGACCAAACCAGTGTCTTTACAAATAAAACACGCAACACACCCACACACACACACACATGTACACTACCTACCTATAGTTTTTGGCAGATTCGGCTGTTTGTCGATCCACTCTCGTAATTGCTGAACACATTTTGATTGCTCCTCGGATACTTTGTTAGACATAATATTGAAGTTATCTGAAAAAGAAATTAGAAATGAATAAGTTACATTTTGACGGCCGATTGACGCACTGGGCAGCGACGCTGCTTTCTGTGTCCAAGGCCGTGGGTTTCATTCCCACACTGGAAAATGTTTGCGTGATAAATGTTTTTTAGTGTCTGGGTGTCTACCTGTTACATATTATAAGTATTTATGTATATTATTCATAAAAATATTCATCAGTCATCTTAGTACCCATAACACAAGCTACGCTTACTTTGGGGCTAGTTGGCGATGTATGTATTGTCGTAGTATATTTATTTTTTGAAATATTGAGCACTCTCTCTGAATTAGCCATTAAAAGGTGACTAAATTCGTGAGAAAAAATGGCGAAAGTTCAAACTGCGCCAGGGAGGTCGTCCGAAAGAGACAAACCTTACCCTGTCACCCCTTCCTTATTTTGAATTATTGCACATAAAGAATCGTTATGATAATAACAATTAAATATCTAATAATTGATAAGTCATCCGAAACTTATTTAAGTTATATAACCTAATAAGCAAACTACTTCGTGTAAATATTATATTTTTTAAAGTGAAGTTAATTACCTCAATTATTAACTAAGTAGGTACATGTTTTGTAATGAATTTATAAATAACTATTAGTACGCGTGAATATCAAATCCAAACGCAATGGAACGAAATTCATAATCGTGTTTTTTTATATTGTTAATCAATTTTATCGGAGGAAGGTTATCGCACTATGAACGCATCTACAAAATTACCTGCTTAAACAAACAAACAAACAGACGTTCGGAGAAGCAACGGAAGAGTGACATTCCGACGACTGTATCGCTTATCATGCAATCTCAACAACGATAATCGGTGAGAAAATCATGTGAATGGTAAGAAAAATATTTTTTAGTTACTCTTCACATGGCATCGCCAGAGAGTAAGTACGTAGGTAGGTACTGTATTCTAACTTCCCTACGATTGTTCATTAAATGCAAAAGTTTTTAAATAATATAGTCATCTATGTAAATAAATATCATTATATCCCACGATTATATCTCCTGAAAGGATATAATCAACGTGTCCACGTGCTAAAGTATGGAAACAGGGAATAGGAGAAGTTTAACCCCGTTTATTATTACACATATACCTATTATGTGTATACTATTTCCACTTGCACCAATGCTCTGAAAGTTGATACAGCTGTGAGAGGAGATACATTTTTATCCTTTTCTGATATAATTGTCTCCTGCCCATGCTAGCCGCGCAGCACACGGGTTAAGGCCCACCACGCTGGCCCAGTGCAGATTGGTGGACTTCACACACCTTTGACAACGTGATGAAGAACTCTCAGGTATGTAGATATCCTCACGATATTTTCCTTCACCGTTGTAGCAAGTGATATTTTAATTGCTTAAAACGCGCATAACTTAGAAAAGTTAGAGGTGCGTGTCGTTTGAACTCGCTCCCCCGAAAGTGTTAGTTAATCCACGTTATAGGAACACACTAAAGTCCAAAACCTATTTATCGTTCAATGTTAAAAAACTGAATTCATATTTCTCAAGTGTCAGAACACAATATGCAAATTTAATTACCTATTAATTTAATTGTAATTTAACTTCCTATTTTAATAAACGGTTAACTACCTACAGTTTCCTCGTAAAGCCAATTTTAGTTTTATGACCTACGTAGTATGGTTTTCCGTGATAACCCAAAAATAGTTACTCGCTAAAAATGTACCATAATGATATTATTTATGGTCCTTTTTTATTTCCAGATGCAAGCTATTTCTGTTTAAAATTTCGCTTTCTAGGTACCTAAACCTACCTATCTAACGTGGTTGTTTTTTAATCCCGTTGGGTTGTTCTCAGGTCATTTTCTGGGATAAAAAGTATCGGTTCGTTCATCTCCAGAATGCAAGCCTTACCTATACATTTACCTACATATTTGCCCATTTTTGCCAAATTCAAACCAGTCTAGTTCAGCAGTTTGATCATCATCATATCAATTATAAACCCATTAGTTTCTCAATGAGTCCCAGTACGTATTGGTGGACTCCACACGCCTTTGCGAACATATTGCGGAGAACTCTGAGGCATGAAGGTTTCCTCAAGATGTTTTCCTTCACCGTTGAAGTGGGTGATATTTGAATTGCTTAAAACGTACATAACTAAGAAAAGTTAAGAGGGCATGCTGAGATTCGAACTCGGCCCCCTGAAAGTGAAGCCGAAGTTTTTACCACTTCGGCTATCGCCGAATTTAAATATGACAAATAGTTTCACAAACAGACATAGGTACTTCCAACAAAAGAATAATCAAATAAAATAGACTGGGTTCACATATCAAGATTTCGAAAAGCAAAACTATGGAAAATTTGGGACAAAATACTGTTCTGTTTACTTTTATTTTTTGTAGAGTTTAACTAAAACCGGTTCAGCAATCGCGATTGACTGGTATGAGGTATTCACAATATTAAAAAAAGAAAACGCAATTTTACGCTACAAAATATGGATTAAGTAATGTAACATACGTCATAACTCTTCCAACGAACCTTCTTTGATGATGCCATTTATACTTCAATCGATTGCACCTTGGAGATCATATTTTACGCTAATAACCTATTGTGACTTTAATATTACTGGTATACACACCGTTTAAGATCTTATAGTCTAGGGATTAGCTGTCAAATTCCCATAAAAATAATTCAGCTTAAAATTTGAGCCCTGACATTAAGGTAAAAACACTTAAAAAATATTGCCGCGAATAGAATTTTACCAATACTACAACCGATGTTTTTGCGTGTACACTAAGAACATAGATATCACAAGCAGGTACAGTCAAAGTAAAAAGTTTGTAGCTGTGTAAGAAATACTTACGATATTGTGTTGCGAAATGATAGCAGCCGAGTCAAATTGTATGATCACTGTTAAAATAAAAAAATAAAAACAGAACTCGTAACACGTCAAGTGAGCGGCGCGCCTCCGCCAGCACTGGGACCTTGGAGTCATGTCATTGCAAACGCGTACATTCGTCGCAAGAGTTGTTTTGTAATTCGTATAGTGATTCATTTAGTTTCCTACTGCAACATATGGAAATAATGCAAACTCCCTGATAGCATCTGCATAAAATTTCGGGGATAAAAATACTCACTCTCCGGAGTCCGACAGAGACGATACGTGCATGGCACGTCTATAAGATCTTATAACTCTCTCATAAGAGAGAATACGCTTGGGTCCAGTAGCGGCTAGGTAATTATTCGGCTGATGAATGATGATGAGATGAAAAATTATGATGATAAAGTTCCTAAATAGTGAAAGTCTTGCCTTTTACTTCTTTCTAGGCTTACTTCCCGGGTGTTATTGCTAGCTACTGAAACCATCCGAGCTTTTTTCAGTAGACTAACTGGACAGGCATTTGGCAAGCTAGTTACCGCTGACCGCCACTTGAAAGCTAATGTCGTAACACTGAGCGATCAATACGACATAAAAAATTAAGCATACCCCATACATTCACAGATGGCTTGACTTGTCAACGGACGAAGTGTAAATATGTGGAATAACTCAACCTTTATCACTTGAATGACGAAGTTTGAGCTCAGATATCAAAGAAGCTCATCTAGAGAGTAAAAGTGCATAGAAATGCACTCACTTTACTCTTATAAAAGGAAAGATTTCGTAGCAAGAATAATAAGATTTTTATTTAATATATTATTCAGACCAGCGCTTAGCTGCAATCACACCCTTGGTAAATTATGAATTGATGATGCAGCCTAAGGTAAGAATATTAGGGGAAAACGTAAAGCTAGAAGGCCATTTCAGATATTTGAGGAACGTAATGCGTATTAGAAACGAAGGATCAGAGCGCTTCATCGGAGTCGATTAAATATCATTTAAAAAACCGTGCAGATTCTTAAGACTCCTCGCAGTTCGAGGGTGTAAACGTGAGGAGAGAACTCGATAAAATATTTCTTTAATCGAAATATTTCTTGGAGAATACCGATAGAAAAGAAACCTAAGTTGCTTCTAGGCGCGGCGTCTTTTGGATTCAGACCTGAGTAAAATTTAAGCGTCGGAGCAAAGGCAGCACCGTGGCTTCTAATCTTTGTCCACAGCGTTCATGTTGTTTATGTGTGTGGACGACCTATCACAAGACTTGCTTTAACGAGCGTGTCTATTTATTGGTCGCACGCAAAATGTAAACTTTAACGAAGATTGAACCTTTACATGAATGAGGTGAGGTTTTATTATCGAACAGCTATTTAAAAAACTAAAATTTGCAAAACCGCAAACTCCGTCCAACAATCTTATTAGCGATACGATAAACCATTTCGGAGCGTTTGATAGATTCGTGCGTCTAACCAGTGTTGACTGGGTCTTATAAAATGCTCGAAATAACTAGGTGGGTGATGGAGGGAGCTGTGCGAGGAATGAGCAGATCCGTAGACGTTGGGGTCGCCGGGAGGCGCTGGACCGAAGCCCCTATTTGGAAATCCCTAAAGAACACCTGTGTCTAGTGTTGGTTGTCAATTGTCTTAATCGGTGGCAGATTTTCGACCGGCGGAAAAAGTTTTGAGGACAAATAATGCTGGGATTAAAACTGCATTGATAATGGCGAAATGGCTGCTGCATTCTGATTATAAGTGCTAGTTATTAAGCGTACTCAGCATGCACTGTACCGTACTGTTCCGTTTAAAACAGCTGGTATACGTTGTATTTTTTTTATTGCCATAGAAGTTTAAAGAGGCACGCAAGAACCACATTGGACATGCCATTGTTACCATATCAGATGTGACGTGCGACTGGGTAGCAACTAATTTGCCAAACTAATTATTTAACCTATTATTTAGAAAAGTTATAGCATAAACCCGCTAACATAACCGTTGGATACCATTGCAGAGTGATTAAAAGAAACGTGGTTGTTTGTATCATCTTCGAATTTAGCTAACGAAATTCCACAAACAATCTTGTTTTTGAATAATTGGGCATGGAATATTTATGTATTGATCTGCATATGGAATTATGATCTACTGTGAATAACATAAGCATTATTATTTGATATGTTTAAAATAGCATTATATCGATATTCTTAATAACACAAAATATTATAACAATCGAACACTTTTGTTTATTTTGAATGAGCCTGAAATTAACAGATTATACAACACTATCAAAAACTCTAGATCCCAAATCTTTAAACCCAGATAAAAGAAAAATAAATGCTGCCAGTTCTTTATGTATCTAGACAACATTAGGTTTTTAAAATCAATTATTAATTTATCAGAAAGTAATAATGACATTTTTAGATTATAAGTTATATAACCTTTCTTTATTTAAAGTAAAATAAAATTAATATTGAAGTAATAGTCTAATAAAAATATTTTTTAAGTTTTTTTCTATATAGTAACACCACCGCTACAAGTTTGCGCATGCGCCGAATGGCGATATTTCAGTGATTATTCTTTGAAATAACATTTTTTAATTATGAAATTTTGTCGTTAGATGGTATATATTTAGGTAAAGTTTTAGATAATTTAATTCTATAGATTGAACTTTAGAAAAACTAGATTCACAAATTACAGTTATAAAAGTGTCTAAAGTGTTCCATTGGTGGCCATTACAAAACCTAAACTTTTTTATCAGGACAAATGTCCATTTGATGTTTCGGCGACGTTGTGAAGCTAATCATAAATTGCGTACTGTGTTGGTATTTGGTTTTGGTATAGTTTTATAAAGTGCTGTGAACTTTATCTGAAAGAATCCCTACAATATATCAGTTTCATTACGATTAGCGCCGACTGATTTTATTTGGGTTGACTTCCCACATCGAAGAGGAGCTGTCAATTGTTAGGTTGTTCTGATTGTTATTTCGCCTTTAGTTTCGATTTTAGTCAATTAATATAAAATATAGCACGCTCTTTGATTAAGTTGCCTGGTTGCCCAGTAAAATTCACTACCACCTAACCATAAGCTAGTTGGTTACTGTTCAGTGAACATAACATTGGTACGGCGACTCATAGAATAATCGTGCTCGTTTTCCGGATGAATTGTATCTAAATTATCAGAAATCACTATCAGTTGTAAAAGAACAGTTATCAATTACTTAAAGATTTCCCGTTAGTCAATTCGCGAGTCGCCGAAACATCCGTGTCGTTACAGTGAAAATGATTTTGAGATAAATTACAAAAAAAAAATAGTGTAGTGTATGCTGTGTTGAAAACGAGAAAATAATTGTAATATTGCAAAGTGTGGTGTGGATTGGTGGTGTGTGCAGTGGTATGGCGAGGTTGCAGTGCGTTGGCCGAAGGCTGTGGTGACATGGACTGCGGTGCGGTGCGGCCCCGATTGTCGGTGGGCACTGGGAGTGATCAGGAGGGCCGGGCTTAGCCTGCATTCACTAGTATTATGAATAAGCGTGACGGTACCAAGGACAAGGAACGTCAGAGCGACGACAAAAGAACTTCCACGTAAGATCGCCTTTTGCATTCTATCAGTAACATGACTAGACTTAGTAGTTTTTATAGTACAGTATCTAGACCCGTGATGGCAAACCTAGGTTAATCGCTGGTCCAATGTTTTTCTTAATTCAAAGTGTTGTGTTGGCCTCAATCATAGGTCAATTCACACCTGCAACCATTTTCTTCCAATGCATTTGTTTTCTTTACAAAACTGTAATAGGAAGTAGAAGTTCATGTAACATCTTGCTTTCAATATATATAGCAAGATCACAATAGCAGAGAAAGTGAAATCATAATCATTTATTAATAATGACACAATTTACAAAGGTACAAAGCTGTAGATGCTATTTATACATAGCCAGCATTGAATAGAATTCCTCAGGGATGCTGTGCCCAATCATTTACTACTGGGTTGCCATCTCTGACCTAGACAGTCTTTAGCCTTCACTTGATAATATTTTGTGGTCTACCCATGAGATGTAACATTTAAACTACAATTCAATATCAGTATTCTAATTCCATCAGAACTTATATATATTATTTATTTATTTATAAATACTATAATTGGTATTGAAAACTGTTGCTGGCCATGATGTCACAAACACTGTTATGACTGTATGTATCCATGTCTTGCAATCAGTGGTATACACTTAGATCTTCATTCATTATTGTCATTTTTAATTGATTCACACTGCTTGATTAGTATGGAATATCCCATTAGTAACAATAGAGCAAATATGGTTATATTCAGAAGGAAACTAATGAGTTTTAAAAAACTCTGATTATGCTTCCAACTATGAAGCTTGGTATAAAAAGATTCTCTGGGGTGGTCCAGGGGTTTATTGAGTGGTTTCATAGGATATTATTCTTTCAGCATCTCACATGTTTTGTAAAAATATATTTTATACCATAAAAAATCATAATCATAGCTAGAAACCCAGGTGCTTTATATTAAGTTCAAAATAAAATCTATGTTTCCTTCAATATTTAGTATTGTAACATAACATAATGTCAATTGCAGTGAGCAGGTACTGTGTAGAATTTGTTCTCAATGATTTTGTTAGGGAGCTTTTTTATTTATGTATATTTGTATCTATTTAGGTATATTGCTTTATATTATAAACAAAAATAGGTGCAATAATATTTAAACTAAGATATATGCTTTGTAAGGACTAAACATATATATTTAATAATAAACTTAAAGGTTTGAAAATCAATATGAACATCAAAGAATATTTTATTTATTTATTAAAATTAAAAATAACAAGCACACCACAAGCACATTTAAATAACTTACTATTATACTAATCTATATTATTAGGTATCTTGATACAAAAACTAAAGTTGGTGAAAAGGTTTTTCCTATGCAGATGTCAATTAATTAATTATAATTAGTCTTAAAAGTATGCACAGCATGAATTAAAGATAAAATAATTTTAAGTAAAAATATTGTTACAAATATTAGTAATAAATAAATCATATTTCACGATGCATGTAACTTAGAACAATTAGGTATTAATTTATATAAAAAAATCTGATAGTAATTTACCAATCCAATAGTAATATATTGGTAATAATACTGTTGTAGATAAATCTTTAAACTGAATTGACATGTCCTGCCATCCATTCACCCATCATTTCTATCATTCCTTTTAAAAGACAAAATGAAAAGGATGGATTGATACTTTTAGACACTATACACATTAACATTTATTTTTGTTGACCAAGCAAGCTTATTTATGAATCATGAAAAATTCAAAATAAAAATCAAATACTGCCAGTAAAATATTTTGTTATTTTTATATGAAAATTCTGTATGGGAGAGCAAATATTGGTAAGAACTTATTTCGGTTGCTTTCTGGTTTAGTGTTTCTTTCACATAGACATTAATAAATAATTAAGTTAACTTAAGTTTATTATACATCTCCAATTTATGGCTACATCAGTATTTTATTGGGGGATTAACACTTATCAGTAATGCATAGATTAGTATCAAAATATTGAATACCAAAGTTGACAATACTCTTTCTTGTGCTATTTATTTGTTTTGTTTATTTTAGAAGTGTTGTGTTTTAGTGATATTGGTGGTTTTCAGTTTTGACATTGACAGGAGTAAAATCATTTTTCTTCTTTGCACAATATTCCTTGCAGACAAGAGTGTTAATTGGCCTGTCAATTTATTAGTTCACTTGCTCTAATCATAACTAAATGAACAGATTTAAAAATTTAAAGTAGTGAAGAATTTCACTGGGAACATTGTTAAAGGAAAATTACTTGTAAGAGTCTTAAGGATTGGAATCTATTTTTAGACTTTAGTATTAATTGTAATAACACCATTGTATTATGAGTTTTATATTTACAATGTCTTGGAAGATTTTAGAGGCTTTGATAAATAATAGTTAGATACTACTCAAACTTTGTACTGTTGTTGTAATGTATATGCATGTAACAAATTTTGTTGGTAACATTTAATGACAGCTAAAACAATAATTGCTAAATTAGGATTACTTACAATTTGCTTATATCTCTATTTTGTTCTTGAAATCTAATCAGTTTGGTTTTTTTTAAACAGTTAAGGAAAAAATGTTATGGAGGTAAATGTATTCATTCAATTTTAATATTTAGTTTCATTATAACATAGGTATTCTAAAGTCCAAGATTGTCTTTTGATAACAACAAAACAGGGATTTAGTATGTCTGTCATCCTATCATCTCAAATAATATAGTATATTTTATCTGATCTTATTATATTATCTTCATCCATTGATAATTCACAAAATTGTCTATTGAATGCCAAATATTTGAAGGAATTGTGTAAGTAGACAAGCAAGCCACAAACAAATACATCTTGAGGCTACTATATTTTATTAATAAGCCAGTGAAACACAAATTGTAAACATCTTGTATCTCATACAATACCCCTGATAACATTTCTTAATAAAAACACAACTTTCTTATCTCCTATAGGGTCCATTTGTGTTCAATGTACTATTTGAATCTTTGCATTCAGTTGTGTATAATTAATTGTCATGTAAAAAAAATATGATTTTAACAGTGTTATTTATTATGTGAGTCATATTTTGAAGTTGAATTATGCTAAGTGGAATCTAGTGTGCTATGGTGTGCTTGACATGAATTTGTCAAGTGGTATACATGGTTGTGACATAAAAATGAGTTTCAAACATACATTGGAGAAGATGTTTATACATTTAAAAACTTGTAATGCATAGAAAGTTGTAAGTATTGTATACATAACCTTTAAATAGTAACTATTATACATATTATATTAATAATAAGGTGAGGTTTTGCATCTTAATGTTAAGTTAGCATGTCAGAATTAAGATCTGGTCTGGTAATCAAAAAATTGGTATATTATTAATCAAAATGTATTTGAATATTAACTTCTTCAAATCCATAAAATCAAGCAAAACTTACTTACTTTGGTTATTATGGAGACATGTTACTATTTGGAGTATTTTGATATGTCACAACAATTCAGTGTCCCTAGCAATGAACTTTCACAATAGTTATTAGTGTTTAAAATTAATGTAAAATGTCTGTATTTTTGCATTCTCATGAAGTTGAATATTTTGATAATTCACATTAAGATAACTTATAATATTTATTATTTAAAAAAATATCAATAAATCATGCTAGTACATAATATAAAGGTAGCCAAACAATATGGTAACTGTTATCATAACATTATCATAAGCCAAGTAGAAGATTTTTGACTAAATATTAATATAAATTGAACTAGAGTATCATAAATATTGCCAATTACAACAATTGGGGTTTTCTTTAATCAATGAACTTTTTGTTTTGTTATGGATTCACAGTTAACTATGTGTTGCTAGTTTAAAATTTAAGTCTAAATTAAATTAAGAGGTCCAAACATAGTGCTATCTCTTTTCCACTGGATACATTAAAATTACAGCACTATTTTCTGTCCTGTCATTTTGGTTTACTTTGCATATTTATGTATAACAGAATTGCAAATCTCAGCTTTTAACTAAATCATGTATTTGAAATACATAATAACAATATTCTATTTATAAATACACAATAAGAAAACCATTAGTATGTAAATTTATTAAAGTTAAGATTATTATTTTTTTAAGACTGCGGTTGATGGAAGTGCATCAAGTAACTTTCACTTTTAGACTCAATGCCAATAACGGTTGGTATGATTCATTGCAGTCAATGTAGATATATTTGGTTGGCTTATGGTTCAAAGCATGATTTAATTCCTCAACCTCTATACAATAATTACCTAGACTAATTATATTAATACTTATACTGTGTCATGTCATGTCATGTCATGTAACTAGTAAGGTAAATAGTAAAGGTTTTTTAAAGCTAAAACCACTACAAAATCATATTCAGACACATTGTTTAATTAGAACATTTTATGACTCTTGTTTGTAATCTATTTTACCATGTAATATTTCTAATTTTTAAATTCTAATAAGTTTAAAGGTACATTTTTTTTTTAAATGTTAAAACATCTTTATAGCTCATGAGCTCATGAGAACACTTGTTTATATATATACACAGGAATTTATATATATTCCAAAGATGTCATGATTAAAAAATCAAAGAATATTAATTAGTGTCTTTTAACCTTTTTAATTTTGTGAAAATGATAGGCATTAGATGCTAGATATTATATCTTTTAATAAGCACAATAATTTATATATATGTTTATTGATAGCCAAACAAGTCATATACAAGACTAGCTGCTAATCACTGAGGTACTTAGTGCACACTTTGTTTAAAGAGCTTATCTTCACTAATCTGCTTCTGTGCTACCTTTTGCATTTACTTAAAACACTTGCAGCCCTTATAGTCCATAACCTTCTCAGATAATTACTTATTCTTAAAAAAGTGGGTTTCCTGACCGTCCATAGTCCATCGTCATGATAAAGTGCTAGTTCAGATTTATGAAACACATAAATTAAAAGCAATTATCAGAAATTATTATATATTTAATTTATATATATTTATGTAATCTGTGCTATGAAGGAATTGTGATTTTAAGCTATTAATTTCAAAGGTTCTATGTAACAAGGATCCACTTAGAAAAATATTATTTTTCTTAAAACGGTTCAATATTTTTTTAAATTAAGATACTCAGTTGTTTTTATCGTAATTAATTCAAAATGCATTTCCGAAATCCAAAAACAGTGTATATGGACCAAGTTTAACCCAGACAAAGCTCCTAAGCAAAAAACATATGTAAAATCAAGTACCGGATATCTATACCCAACCCGCAAAATATGCTATGCACAAAATTACAATACATTTCTAGTTTAGTTGTCGTTTAGTTTTGCTGTCTTACTTCTAATACACACTCCACTGTTCCGTATTACCCTTCTGGCTTTGGTTTTGTCCACCTCCTATAGGTAATATAAGTGTCTTTAAGTCTTGTCAGTTAAGTCAAGTGAATAGCAACTTCACATTTCTAAGCAAGCAAAATCTTTCACGCATAATGTTAATTTTGTTTGGTTCAAAATGCTTGTCTAATGGTTGCAATGTCTGAAAGCTTTAATATAAAGGTACTGTACTCTTCATATGAATTTTACTGTGCTGTGAGTAGTTACTGAAATTGGGATTTCCCTACGGAACATCTGTGAATCAGACAAAATGAACATAATATACCTGCATATAATATATAATATTATATTTGACAGACTGTAAAGGAAATCATCCTTGGTTAATAGAAATCGTTAATATAAATTATAAAAATAAATAATCAGAATTAATATGAACACTATAAGTAATGAAATGTTGTTTTATAATTAAGTAATAAATAGGCATACATATCACTATTATTATAACAACAGCACATATTTCATAATGCAAACTTTTCAAGCTAAAGCATGTAGTATGTTCACTAATAATAAAATAGATAAGATAAATGTCTTAGATTTTGAATTTTGATGTTAATCTGTTTCAGCCGTAACAACCGTTGCAGTCTATTTTTGGTTTAATGTAAATTTCTTACTGATAGGCAAATTAGATTTCTAAAGTTAGATTATAAGGACAGGAAATTTCATTGGCATTTTTATTATTTATAGACCCTCTAAGGTTAAAAAGTCTAAAGTAGTTATGTAAATTTAAAGGTAGCTGTGGATGGGATTTAGTCAGCTTATACCCACTTCTAGTCTAAATGATTAATTTTGTTTCTCGGAATGATTATGAATGCACAGTAAATATTCGAGTACTCAAATCAAAAAGAAAAATTGTGTCACTAAATATTTTTGACAACCTAACCCTGGCCACAAAAAAGGTGGGAAGATGACCTGCCAAGAGAAGACCTCCTTCTAGAGGAGGCCTATGTCCAAGGACAGCCTGACTAAGCGCGCTGGTGTTACAAAACAATTTTTTAAGGAATAAATATAACTTAATTAAATAATAGATTTAGTAACTAGTAGTGTATAAGCATAAATTTATTTAGTCAGAGAATAAAGGCTATTTTATTTAACACTGGGCAGTGGTGAGCGCTGTGGTTTTATAAGTGGGAGGTACGAGGGGTTCGACCTCCGACAATTGACTCGATTTCGACTCTTCAATTTGGTAATTAATATTTCGCAAAAGTAGACACCTTATCGAGATCCGGATTGTGTTACTCCGGATTAAAAATGACCAAAATTCCTTGGTTTAAAACTTCTTTTCCACAGTCAAAGCTTCCAGCGGAACGTGGGATAAAGTTCGGTAGTACTTACCAACGACGTTAGAATAAGAAACATTCGGTCCGTATTTACTTTGACGATTGATATTCGAAAAATGACAGTGGGGGTAAATCACACTAAGGTTACATGCATAAGTGGGATATAATTAGGTATTTTGTAAGCGTGCGGCAGAAAGAAACAATAACTACCTATGAGTCAATGACCGGATGTGTTTTTTAAATAATGTACCTACGCCTGATTTACTCTGCATTTCAATACAGTTACATAATACCTATCCAATAAAAAATCAACATAATTTATCCTCAGCCCATTGTAGTATCCCATTCCTACCATATAATACGCCAGGCGCCAGGGGTTAAATACTGAAATCTCCTTTTCTGGAGAACAGAAAGTCAAGCTCCAGCACGCACCTCACATTTCAGAGCTATAAGCTATAACCAGTAAAATAATATAACTAGCTCTATATAGGTGAGGACCCTGCATTTATAAATTTTCTCTGGTCTGGTCTTGTGAGAGGCCCTGGCCGTGGTGGCGCTTAGAAACTGATTGGGGGTACAAATTTGCGGTAATAAAGTAAAAAGTACTATAGTGCTGTGTAAAATAGGTATTACTGATTAGTTTGGTTAGGTTTAATTTTCTACGGGCAACTAAAAATTGTGGAAAATAGTTTACGGAGCGGGGTAGCATTTGGTCTCTTTTTAGTTTTGCAACGCCCAGAAATCAATCCGGTCGTGTCACGTTCACAATATATATGTATGATATATAGTTAATTTTTTATATCCGGTGCATTTTGAAGCCGTAGGTTTAGTTTTTCATGTAAATAAATTACCTTATTATACAAACAATTTCCTCTGCCTTATCATCAAAGTTGTAAATTGTTGGGAGTTGAAGAGGTGAAAACTGTAATTATGACAGACAATTATAAACGATTTCTCCAACAGGGATAGATTTTTTAAGAAACATCTATTGTATAACGCTTTTTGTATTCTACCCTAATATTTGTTTTATTCTTTAATCTTCTTTTATTTCCCCTACTGGGTAGTGTACAAATATAGAGTATTAATAGATTTCAAAATTCTTAGCCCAAATTTAGGGGAGACTATGACTTTTTTTATTTTTGAGGAACTTAACTCTAACTCTATCTAAAAATAAATAATTATACGCTTGACGAACCATTGAAGGTACGGAACCCACGGTGTGCGCATCGATATGCACTTGGCGAGTTTTACTTAAAAGTATTTTGATTTAACTTTATTACTGCAACAAATAACGCAAGGGGATATTGTGAAACGTTTTCAGACGGTTGTTATCTTAGATTCTATGCTCTAGAAACCCTAACCTTGAACTCGAGTGATGTCAGTGCACTCAAACTTCCCAATCACGTTTCAATAACGTTACATCTCAGTGCTAGTTACAATCTACCTACGTTGTAGACATAAGATTATTTACTTCCTATACCTTTATAGCCCATCTCCGCCAACGCACGTACCTTGATAGCCGTATTCTACTACTGCAGCGATGTGTATATGTGCAATATTTAAATGTGCGCTGGATTGTCCTTATACGCGTGAATATTAGCAAATCAATTATTAGTTAGAGTATGCGATTGGCAGAAGCTACTTTTGAACCCGGTAAAAACGTATTCACTGGTTAGTAGAAGAAAATACACACCGTCAAGTTGGGCAACTTTGCTTTTGTAGTTAACTTTGGCAGCCAATAGAAATCGGGTTTGCATTGTTTTTTTTTCTACCCGAGTACTCAAATTTTTAGGATTTTGTATTTTTGGGTGAATATAAATAAGGCTTTTTTTTCGGATTGTGTGTAGTGTCAGGTTATCAGTATGTATTATCAATGGCGTTCATACAGAATATGCACAGCGTACGCACAGAGCGGGCAGATTATATAAAATGAAAAAAATCTCAAAAAGGGTGGATTTTTTATAACTCTTACAGTACATCTTATTATCTTAAATCCTTAAGTTTTTTTTTCTATAACTCGTATTGGAGATTTTCTTCATTTAACATCATCTGCATACCCTGTGTATTCTCTATGCACGTCACATCATATTATAATAAGCTACTTTACTTGGCCGTGCCAATTTGATGATTAAAGGTTATTCCATAAATAGGATCGGAACTACAGTAATGTTTATTAGGCGAAGTAATCTACAATGGGTCCGAATTTTTTTTGGTTTTGTATTATGGAATAAAACTAGCAAATGCGTTTTTTGGTGATTATTATTAATAGTTGCAAATAAGCTACTAATTTGAGGGTTAAATATGTCTACCTAAATAAGATCGGAAAAACAGTAATATTTATCAAATCTAAGTAATCTTCAATTAGAACAAATATTCGCAGATCCCACGATGCTAATCAGGGCAAAAATATTGTGTACAACAAATAGTGTAAAGAAATTTTTGCAGCATATTTCCGGTCAGCAGGGCACGCTCTTTGGCCTAAATAATTAATTGTGAAAACTTATGGCAGTTGAGCGAAAAGTAAATACAACTTAAATACGCCCAACATTTACCTAGTTCAGGTACCGACGGATTTTTTTTTAAATTATCAGATTGTAAATGGTTATAATTCTCATTTCCATTGATCGACTGCTTATGTACAATTGTAATAGCAGACTGGGGACCTAGATTATTGTTATTATAATTGTAAACTTGTGTGGGCTAAGGCAAGGCCAGGCCAAGGGGTGTAGCCCGCGTCCAAGGCCAGTTCCAACGGCCAGTCACAGCATGCACAGGTTTTAAAGGAGTCTTGTGATGGGTGCAAGTAAGACGTTGGTTGGTTAATGGGGGGTTGTGTTGCCTAATTGCGACAGCAAATGAATCTATTGCTTTGGTTAAGCAACGTTGGCTCAATTCATTAACTGTCATCATCATTATATCCGGTCCACTACAGGGCACGGGTCTCCTTTCACAATGAGAAGGGGTTAAGGCCGTAGTCCACCACGATGGGATTTCTCAAAGTTGTGCGGATTGGTGGAATCCGCAAAACTTTGAGAACATTATGGAGAACTCGCAGGCTTGCAGGTTTCCTCTCAATGTTTTCTTTCACAGGGGAAGCAAGTGATTTTTTAATTGTATAAAACGCACATAACTTAGAAAAGTCCTACCCACTGGGCTATCACCGCTTCGGTAACTGTATGAGCACAAATTAGGGGGTTCGAATTTGACCTTTACCTTATCTACGTGCTCGAAGAGTACTTTTAGACGTTGGTCCAAGTCAGCGTTCAGTACTAACACCTGATTGATAATAATAGTTAAATAAAAGTTGCAACACGTTACCGAAGAAGGCCAATCCATATTTGAAATAAGAGGTGTAATTTTTATACGTTTTTGTGTTATATATATTTTAGTTATTCGTATTAATGTACACAAATTATTATAGTATAACAATTACATGAAGTCCAGACCCGTCAGGACATTGCAATACGATAGATGGTTAGTCATTTTGCTATGTATTACAAAAACTAAAACTTTATTTAATTTTATGATGTTAAGTTATTGTTATGTTAAAATTTAACATGAATTTTTATGATTGAAATTTACTTCATCAATGTTAAAAACGTGTGTTGTTGTCTATTCCTAGTTTTTTTTATTTTCAGTGGGCACGCAATCTAAGCTTCGGTTAAATTCTATTTGTATTATATACGATTCGATTTTTACATATTATGGTCATAGTAGATATAAATGTAAGCGGTATTTAGCATACAATGCTGTTTGTAATGTTAACACTTTTGTAATATATGACTGACTGTATACATTTATAAACTTGTACCTATTAAAAACTTTTTGGCCATCAATTCTAATATTGTATATTAACTGTCAAATATGAAACAATGATGTATATTTTGTCGTAGCATATATATTTAGTTCTCTAAAATCGTTTTGCTCTTGTTTAGTGGACGCAAAGTGGCCGTAGATTCTTACTTTAAAGGCAGCGTCGGCTACTTCAAAGACTGCACGCTCGGTACACTCGCAGTGTATATTGGCGAGTCGCACTGAACTCGCAGTGAAAATTTTATGATAAACAAAGTGATTCAGATGATCCAAATGACTAATACTTAATATACTGATTTTCCGTCATAGTAATTAATTAAAATAATTTAAAATGAATGAGTTTATAAATGGTTCAGTAATGTTTTATTAAGTTTATTTCACATAGTTTCCATAATAGCCTATTATTCCCATAGGTCTACTGCAAAATATTTGAACGGAAGAACTATAATTATACACGGTATTTATCATAGAATACTTAATATGTAATGAAGGCACCTTAACACCAAAATATATGACATTTTTAGGATAAAATATTGATATTTAAATTGTACATTTTGCAAATTTAAGTTATTTTTGTTTCATTTTGTATTATAAAGGTATTTATATGAAATGTATAAACTAACTAAAAAATTATTACATGACGTCATTTTTAGATTATTTTACTTGGGCTTTTAGTAGAAAAACCCCGAAGCGTTAAGAATACAATACCTGCCGTTATTTAGGATTTTAATAATATGTAACAAATATTCTTAATACATACTGGGAAAATAATGATTACATTGTACCTATTTAAAAAGATTTGGCCATAATTATAATTTTGTATGTTAACTAAATTAATTGTGTAATGATTATATGAATTTATTATTCAGAAATTAATAATCTCGATGGTGGGCTGTGGACGACTTATGGCCTACGGGTATGGAAATTTTGTGTTTTTTATTTTTCTCTCACAAAAATCACAAAGACAAAATTTTCACAACAGCCCCTCTATTACGAAACTTGTGATTGATGCTTTGCGACATCGTAATCTTTATCGTCTGTTTTTATTGTACGTGTATCCTTAGCACGCGTCACACTCGCACGCAATCTTGCAAGCGGCGGTGGTTTGTTGGTTGGTGATGGATGATATTCCAGAAACAACACCATTCTAGTAATAATGAACGTACTGCGTAGGTACTAAAGCAGTGCAATAAAATTCACATGCTAATGGTCACTTGGGTGACAATAATTACAATTATAATATCACAGAATTATCCGCCTATTCCGTGTGAGAACAGCTGCATAAGTATAAAAAAAAATCACTAAAATGAAAGTCAAGTGCAGGAGATGAGACTCCGCATTTTTTAACGTTCTTTGCTTTTTTAGTATTAATCCAAATACCGGGCCGGTTTGGTTTAGTTGTAATGCCAGATCTCTTCGTATGAGTTAGCCATCGGGAAAAACCTGTGATTTTTGACGCTAATCGGCTAAATTCCTTAAAACTAATTTTTATTAGCAATCGCCCCTGTTATCTTGAAAGTTTTTTTGCAAATGTCGAAAATGTTTATGTTTGCAGAGGATTGCGATTGTCGTTTCAAAGATTCGTAATACAGGGGAAGGAAATTTTACTTGTTGCAACATTTCCTCCGACCAACCTACCTAATGGACATTTTTTCCTTCCATGTTTGTCCTAAGGTCAGCTGTTATCGTGCCAAGGTTTAATCAAACCTTCTTAGTAGTAGGCACTTAAATTCATTGGTTGGTTGATATGATAGGCTATACTTATATTAACAAACACTGTCTCAATCCATGAAACCCACATGCTATGTACTAATTAATGATTAATATGAAAATTATATCAGTCTATTTTTATTATTTGTCTGAGATTTGGCCCTCGCCACCGAAAAGTAATTTTCGAATGCCCAAATACTGTAAAGTCAAAGTAAAATGAATGTAATTCTTCTTGATTCAAAGCTTAAGGTCATTCATATAATTAAGCGTTGGTGGCTTAATATCAGTGGTATTGAATGTACGACTTTAAAACGATAGAAGTTAAGTCTTATTTCCCTTTGACATTATAGTATTCCGATACTCGAAAACTACTCGACGAGTGCGATCGAGCGTTTGAATGTGCTACTCGATATGAAAATCGTAACTACGGCATAATCTTTTTTGTAACGTCAATTTCGACACCACTTCCCTGAAGGAAGGAAATGTGGAGTTTTTAGGTCGCAAATAAAGTTTGTTTGCGACTTGAATGTCAAAGAGGTGTTCCAGGACACTGAAGTAACATTGTTAGCAAATAATAATGCAGTCTGAGACGAAACGTCGTAACGTTGTACTCGGATAAGTACCGTCAAACTTCTTGATTTTTTAACTTTCCTCGCAGTTTTACTAATGTTCAAAGTCTAAGGTAAACATACGTTACTCATAATGTTAGCTTCTAACTTATAAAGTCGAAGAGTTTGTTCGCTGGAACGCGACATGTCGAAAACTGCCATTCCGATTTGAGAAAATTGTTTTGCGTTAGATAGGATAGCCCTTCAGCCTCTATTAATAGCCTTCCTCAATTAACATAAGAAAGATTATACAGGCTATGATACGATATCACGCGTCAACTCGTAGTTAACATGAGAAAAAAATCGCAGCACCCCCAAGTGAATCATCTGTAAATCTCGTCTATGAAATTTACAGCTATATGGCAACTTAGTAATAAGTTTTGTTGTGTAAGGAAAAAGCTTCATTGTAATATTTGCGAATATGATTTTTCACCGAGTCGAAAACTGTGAGCAATTCGCAGACAATACATTGTTAGGTAACCCCCGCACCAGAGCTGTTGTAAAAATTTTGTGATGAAAACAAAGCATTTTGTAAAGCTGCGTGTAATGTTGCAGCGCGACTGGCGCGGTGGGTGGCGGGCGCGGCGTGGGCGGAGGCAGCACGATGCACACGTCGCGGCATTCCGTCAGCTCGTCTTCGGCTGTCCTCATGGTCGGACCCAACTTCCGCGTCGGCAAGAAGATCGGCTGCGGGAACTTTGGGGAACTCCGGCTCGGTAAGACATTTTGTTGTATTATACATTAATTGTACCGTGTGGTGACTGTAGATTCAATACAGCTGTCACCATCCCTATTCGTCTTGCGGGTGACGTACGAGGCGACTAAGGGGATTTAACGGAGAACGGGTATCAGCATTCTCTGTGCTACTACTACCATCTTCTGTGATCAACAACATTGATTATGGGCAAACTCTCTCGTTGGGCCTTTAGCCCAGTTGTAAACTGGCTATTGATTGATTGATTTCACAGTGGAATCTTCCTTCCGAACCGGCGGTGGTAGAGTCACTACGAACAATCTGACTTGACGTTTCAAAAGTGCTTATAAACTAGGCCTACTTGAAATAAATGAATTTTGAAATTTGATTATGTAACGTTTCACATGTGCTTTATTCGATCCGTTCTAAAGTATCGATCCGTTCTAAGTTCTAAAGGTAGAATTCGAAATGTGTTTTGTTTACTAAGCTAATAACAAAATAAGAAATTGGTGGAGTTCTGAAACAATTGGGACAAAATAAGTACCTTTTAGAACTGCCGCACTGCGTTCCTCGCCGTCTGTACTGGGATTTTTTCTTCA
Organism: Pararge aegeria; assembly: GCF_905163445.1. Taxonomy (NCBI): domain Eukaryota; kingdom Metazoa; phylum Arthropoda; class Insecta; order Lepidoptera; family Nymphalidae; genus Pararge; species Pararge aegeria. The sequence continues at coordinate 10,727,398 of NC_053199.1, read as the reverse complement.
TACACATTACTTATTAAAATTGCTAATAGGTACAAATAATAGAAATAGCCCCTGAATAGCTGCAAAACAGCGTGCAAGAGAAGCTTGCTTGAAAGCTCTAAATTACTTTATTAAAAGTGGTACAAGTTTTAAGAAGAAGAGCGAGAGAGTGTGGTGCTTCTCTTTTTTTTTTTTTTTTGTAAAAGTGAAGACAAGAGTGCTTAAAACTACACATCAATCTCATTTCATTTTATTAAAAAGTTAAAAAGTTTACCTTTTCTTTGAGAAATAATGATGAACACCTTAGTTCGCCACAAAAACAATTTTGACATATTTTGAGCTTATAATATTTAATAAGGTTTTAACCTAATAAATTAAAGAAAATTGACTTTAATTTATAAGAAAACAATACAATGATATGCACTTTTTCGAACTCATTGTCAATACATTATTTAGCAAAACTTAAAACATTGTGTTTATTTCCTAATTGCTATCAAGTATGGATTATTTTGTGAATTGAATTTCGGAACAGTCAAGCTAAATTTCAAAGAGATATTTATTATGACGCAAGCCAGACTTTTCGGCTTCTATGGCAGTACCGCCACTGTATATTCTAATGGACTTATTTTATTTAGTTTTTAGTTAATTGTAAAAATAATACTAATGATATAACCTTTAAAACCAAAAATAAAGGGCTAAGGAGTAAAGCTCTTAAATTGAATATTTGAAAAAAATGAGAGTTGTGCAGGAAAACCCCTTTTATAATTTGGTTTTTATTTTTGTTGTTTCCCCAACCGCAGTATCTATGTTCGAAAGAAACGAACGTGCGTTCGAATAAGGTTCGCTTCAAAAATATTCTAAACAGCGAGCACTATGAATGTCGCAATGCTGAAAAAAAAATTTGCATAAAACTACTTATATTGCAAGACGTAGTTAACAACACCGCATCGATATTTCAGTCTGACATCTAAGATAGATAAGGACTAGTTTACAACAGTTATTCAGTAAATTTTACGGCTAAAAGGAGTACAGTTAAATCTAGATAGATACATATATTCGTAAGTGCACACAAGGTTTTTTTCTTTTTAACCTTAAACAATTCTCTTGTTCAAAGCAATGCTCTGTCAATCTGTACTTCTGCAGTTATAACGAAATGGTATTTTACTATACCGCGCTCGTGCGATTTCTTTGCAGTTTTATTGTATTTTAAGATATTTAATAAGACGATATAATTTTTTAAATTATATCAGCGAGAGTTTTACATTATAATGTTGATATCTATACTTTATGTGTGAAACTATTAAAAAATACTTAAACAAAACAGTCTTAAATGAAAATTTTATGACCCTCCATTTATAAAAGAAAATCGTATGACAATTATAAAACCATTTAACTAGATCCCGAATACCTCCTTTCTCATAGAAGAGACTGTTTTAGAGCATAAACCCACCACGCTGCTCCAGTGCGGGTTATAAGTTATTTATAACAACGGGGACCGACGGCTGTCCACTGTCAATGTCCCAACTCCAGGTTGGTATTAAAAATTCTTTAACAGAAAAAAACACCCAGGACCTCGTGATCCGTAGTTTAACATGCTTACCACTAGACGAACTCGCTTTAGTTAGTACTTAGTACTCTTTTGACAAGTTGCAAATAATTACTTTTGGATTGTTAGCTCGGTTATAACCTTAACCGACTTCGGCGTCAATCAGATTTTGCAATACGTTTTTGCATCCTTGCCTTACCTCTGAGTTTGTGCTGAACAAAGGCGATTTGTTTAATGCCTGTGTAACATTGTCCGGAGCACTACGGACAATTTTTTTTCGAAAAGGTTAGCCCGTAACTTCCTCTTCACGTAGTGGTAAGTTTCGATGCAGTTAAAGACGGTGGCGGGCAAAATTAAATGAATTGGTTGTTTAGTTTGAGTGCAAAGGAAGGACAAACAAACACAAACTTTAAAAGCAATAGAAAAGTACGTATAAACTAGAAATCCCTCTCGTTAAAGTGAGGAGGCTTGTGCCCATTGGGAGGATCATAATTATGGGTATCACTCGGGCTCTGAATAATCTAAATGATAGATGGCCACCTCACCTTGTATATCGAAATTCTCGTTTTAGATAATCGTGACCTTCCACTCCTTCCGGCTTTTTCCCGGTGGAGTAAGTGTAATGTGACTCGTCAGTTGAATCTAGTTGACATTACCAATGCATACGCTCCCTTGAAATTGTTCAGGATTTCATCGAACCTAGAAAACCAGTAAGCCAAGATTTCGCCTTGCGCTTTTTCTGAAAATCTTGAAGCTTCCTATCACACATATTGTTGGCAATCAAGTCTGATGACCCACGCAACCCTTTCTCCCCCTAAGGGAATGGCATGTTGCTAGATTTCCCGTCGAGTGGGTAGACAAAAAGAAAGTGAAATTGATTCTCACATTCGGAAAAGATAGCTAAAGGCGATTCCATATCGGGCGTATTTTCGACGCGTGTAAGCTCGTTGCCGTACGATTCATGGATTCATAAATGGATAAAAGAACGCGTATCTGGCGACATACTTCTATCTCATTCGAGCATGTTCCATAACATCATAATTTATCAATAAGGGCCTTACTGATTTAAGCTTATGAAAATTAAGCTAATTAATAATATATTATGGATTTCCGCAAATTAACGCCTGCTTCTATCCAATATTTGATTTAAACTTCGTGGATTCTATTCAGTTGTTTGCAGACTTAACGTAGTTTTTTTTAATTATCACAAACTTTTACCGTGCTCTCCGAGGTAAAAAAATTTAACACCGCCAATTTCTTAGTTCCAGGCGGGTACTGAGAATGTCAGGAAATCCAATGAAAATTCAAAAGTCAATATTCGGATAGTATTCGACATATCGACATTCATGGCCCAATTGATTAGCGCGAAAATACTGGAAAATAATTGGCTGTAGTAGAATGCACATGTAATTGCGTAGCATTACGTGAAAGTCAATATTATGCGCACCGATAATACGCTTCATCTGAAGTCGCCCTAAGGTGTAAGTATAGCCAGGCCTCTCCTAAACAGGTGCGCAATTCCAGGTGGAATATCGACCTCTAATGATTACGATAAGATAGTTTCGTCTCAAAATTCCGTATTTGGCACCTGTTTGTAAGAATCTTAGGTGCATAGCGGAAGATGGCTTAACTGATGTTTGTGCTCCGATTTTCTTTATACTCCTTTCTTTTGTCAGGCTTTCTACCTTTATATCGGCTGCGTACGGTCGGGCTGCCTTCAAAATATCACTAATAGTGATAAGGACGCTTTTGCACTCTAGCGCTAAGTACTATTACTGTTTTCCTTGTGTCTTTCCGTTCGTGCTTTGTTGCAATAAAGTTTTCAATTTTTTTTTTTTCTATTCTATTTATTGTAGCTGAGCTTTTAAGATTAGAGGTCTTGGATAAACTTAATGACCAGTCGCTTCGTTAGGTCGTCAATATTGTCCATTTTAAATAACATAGTCCCTGAACCATAGTTTTCTGTAATGGCGGTTGTTTTTTTTTTAATTTTTTTAAATAAATAAATATACTAGTTACAGATGAGGAAGAGTCTTAGTGCCGTCAATTTTTTATCACCACTTAACACCTCAAAGCAGTAAATCAATTATTTTATTATGACGCTCAAATTTTAACAGTTATTGTCGATTTGAGAGTCGACTTGACCTTGATCCAACGTGATAGATGATGACTAACGACCGACATTACCTGCGACTCTATGTAGAATGTACAAAACATTGGGATCAACGATGGAACATTTAATGTAGATTTGAAACATTTTTATAAAAGGAGAAAGACAAATCTGTAAAAATATAAACTGATGCTCTTCTCAGTGGAATCTGCCTTCCGAACTGGTGATTGAGTCACTACAAACAGACTGACTTGACGTTTAAAAAGTTTAGTTCGTTTTTTTTTTTATTTGAATTATATTGGAGTTGCATCACTGCATCAAGACTTCTTCTCTTACAGTAGAGAGGGATATACAGCTAATACCCACCACACTGCTACAATAACGGATCAAAGGCTCAGTGGTAATACCATAGATTTATGACGGCGTAACGTGTTCTCCAAGGCTGGGAATTTATTTTCATAACACTTATGGCTCTCAGCTGGGAGCCGCTGGAAGCAAGCGGCCCAGGACCGTGGATTTTAGAACTCCCTTCAAAAGACCTATGTCCAGCAGTGGACTTCAATCGGTTGAAGTGATGATGATGAACACTTATGTGATGGGATGTGCAGTCTGGTGAAGGCAGATAAGAATGCAGATGTCACGCCCCCTCCTCTCTCCGCGTGTGTCGTACGAGTAGACTAAGGGAAACGAAAACGGTCACCGGCGTCTTCTGAATCACTACTACCACCTACTGCAATCACCGACCATGGACAAAACCTCCCGTTGGGAAAGGCCTTTAGTCTAGAAGTGTACTGCTATTGGCTATTTATGATGATGATAAGGATTTTCAGCCGACGTGAGAATAAACCCAGGACAAATGTAAACATGCTAACCACTCAACCAATGAGTCAGTATGCATAATTACCTCGGCGTAACAATCTAAACACAGCCGTTCAACTTATCTGTAACAGGTAAAAGTAAACGCGCCGACGATTCCTTACAAATAATAATAAATGTGGTACTGAGTCATCCTTTAGCCGTCAGTTGGCGGAACTTCTCGGAAAACATGTTTAGCCAGGATTCGAGATCGAGGATACGAAATAATTGGGCAGTGAGACAGCGATAATATTAGGACGCAGTTAGCGTTGATTATAATTTGTTATAGGTAGTTCTGTCCCGTGTCATCGCCCGCGTTAACTGTATTACATACTTCCCAAGTAGCGTGTTAAATTTTTCCATCCAAATGTATCCCCTGCTTGTATCCCCTATTTCAGACGGGTATATGATCGGGTTCATCAGATACCCGTTTTTTGATGACTCAACTCAAAAAAGTATATTTGTAATAATCGTTTATTTTTTCAAAATTAACATACATTTTATTTTATTTATTAGTAAAGATGAGAAGGTGCTTTTAACGTACCCAAATTCTACACATAATTTGTCCAAAAAGCCAAACGGAAAGTTAATATGAGCCTAATGAGAGTCTGTTATTTCGAAAACACAGACAAATACTTCAATTTTATTTATTCGTGTATATGGTTGCGTGTCATGTGTACGGTCATTCACCTTTTTATATAAACGTCCTGATTTTCCGCTATTATTGTGGTATTCGTACAGAGATTTTCTATTCGATAAAACGTTTTGTGTATGTAGGTACCCTAGAAACCTAATACCTGTAACGCAAAATATTAGACGCAAAGGTTAGGTGAAACGTATATTATGTAATATTATCTGTAATATTTCTAAAAACAATACAGCCCGAACATTCCCGATTTAACAAACATTTTCGATGAAAAAAAGTCTACAGTTAAAAAAAAGCACGAGTTACAAAATATCTTCAAACTAATACCGGCCAAGCGTGAATCATAGTCACATATACATTTGAATAAAGAAATATACAACGCTGACTTTTACCTTGATCTTGACTTTTACCTAAAGCTTAACGTGCTCTCGAAGACAAGGAAGAAGACAACATTAATTTCCTAACTTCGTGCTGGTACTAAGAACTTTCTTGACAAAAGAACCTAATACCTAGAAATGTTTGACCCGACCCGTAAATCGGGCCAAGGGCCTCGAACTAAGGATTAGTTCAATATGCTAACCAAAGAGTCAGCTATAATTGAAATACCAATAATAACATCAAATTACACGAACATAATCTCGTTAATCTACAAGTTATAAACTAATAAAGAGATATAGATTTCTAAATTTAACCTCTGATACGTTCTCCACTCGTTTTGCTTTGACCTTAACTGCGTAAGCGTTGTCACCTACGCCATAAGGTTTCATTTCGCTAATGCTACGTGCTAGTCGTATGGCTTCGGACGGATGGGAATTGGATTGAGCTGGCGTCATTCGAAATGTCATTAAAGCGGGCACATGTGAGGCGATAACTCGATCACGATGGCCAAGTATCCCGAGCAAGAGTTTGCTCATCTCGACAACGGTTTTCTTGAGTTTTAACTTACTGCGACTCGTTTGATGTCGTTTGCAGGTTATCAACCAAATGAATAATTGTTGTTGTTGTTTAACAATTATTTACTGTAAAGTCAACATTGTCCTTACAGCAGAAAGCTTAAAACACCTACAGGCGATGATGAAAGAGCTACATACAGTGTGCACAGCCGTAGGACTTAAAATGAACATCAACAAAACGAAAGTAATGTGTCGGGATAACATTGCCCATATTACTGTCCACGGCTGCCAGGTAAAGTGGGTTTCCGAATATGTCTACCTCGGACAAACAATAACCTTAAGCAAGGAGGGACAGGAAAAAGAGATTAGCCGTCGCATCCAACTCGGGTGGGTAGCCTTTATGAAACTCTCAGACGTCCTTAAGGGAGACATTCCTTTATGTTTAAAGCGCAAAGTGTTCAACCAGTGTGTCCTACCCACTATGACATATGGAGCAGAGACATGGACCCTTACAAAGAAGGTTGTGCACCGGCTCAAAGTGGCACAGCGGGCAATGGAAAGAGCGATGTTAGGTTTGTCTCTATTAGATAAGATTCCCAACGGAGAGATCAGAAACCGAACTGGAATCACTGACATCGTTCAAAGAGCAGCGGCCCTGAAATGGAACTGGGCGGGTCGCATATGTCGAAGGGTGGACGGGCGGTGGAGCCGAGTGATTCTGGATTGGCAACCGCGTACTGGACACAGAAGCATTGGCCGACCACCAGCTCGATGGAGAGATGATATTGTAAAGGCAGTAGGGAAGAACTGGATGCAGCTAACCAGCAATAGACCGAGATGGCGTGCAAATGAAGAGGCCTTAGTCCAGCAGTGGACTGAGATAGGCTGATGATGATGAAAGTCAACATCTCCTAAGGATGTCCGGTTTCGGAGCGAAACGTGCGTAAAGGGTAAATTACCGAAGATCTGTTTAGTGTGGAGTATAAGGATTGAAGGAATTATAAATAACACCATACAGATTCTCCTGCTTTTCGCGTAGCATAGCAAATTAAACTGAATTTTCATAACATATCATGGATTTCCGCAAAGTAACGCCTGCTTCTTTCAAATCATAGCCCGGAGTTTGGGAATTGGGGCTATTCTTCCCCGTTCCGGTTAGGGAGTGCACTTATGTTTGCGGCATACTCTTGTGCACTACAATATCTCCCGCGTAGTCGGAAATCTCTCTGGAGATTGTCCACCGTGGCCGAAATCGGTCAGAGAAACTGTTCAAGCATGTTTAGCTACGGATCAAGAGGTCTTAGATTCGAATCACATGGTGGGAAAAAATTGTAGGGTATTGGGGTTTTCTGTTAAACAATTGTCTATACCAGCCCTGATCCCTTGCATCGAAGAACACGTTAAACAATCGGTATCACAACCTTGTGATAATAGTAATTAAAGTCCAACAACCCAAATACGAAATTCGTACAATAACCCACTGAACTCGGTTTTTGAATTAATTAACACATTTCTATTAGCGTGTTGTTGTTTAGATGATTCTAGGCATATACCCAAATTCTTCGTTCATAATTTTCAGCTGGTTTCATAGTCCACGTTCACTTGCGTGTACCTACACCAAGAAGGATGAACCATCAAAGGCACTTTCGCTTTAATACACTCAGGAGATATTCCGAGATAGAAAGCATTCCGTATATATTCTCAGACCTAAGATACGTTTTGTGCCAAATTTCATGAATATGTATTTATTTAGTGATTTTAGCATTTAGCGGTAATAATAGAGTTGTGCAGATAGACAACGCAACAAGCGTTGTCTATCCCACAAGACCTGTGCATTTTTTCGGGATAACAAGTAAGTCTATGTCACATTCCGACCTATAACTATGATGATAATGAACGTTGATAATAAAGCGTGTTTTTTAGTTTACTCAAATTATAATTTTAATAGTTAAAACCCGTTTTTTTAAATTTCATATCTTGTTAGCGTGGTTTGATATATAATTTACTTTCAGTATAAGTAAGTGATTGCTGTGATGTCGCCGGACGTATTTAGGTGACCGGGTTTCGATCGGACTGCGAACTCGAAGGAAATAAGGTCCTTAGCAGTTTAAGAATTTGTTGAATTTGAAACGGATGTTTCGCGTATTAATTTCGTTGTAATTAAAATGCCAATGATAAATGCATTAGGCCCCGATGATTTCCGTATTGATTAATTAATTTAATAAAACCTCACTTATATTATTTATGCGGAAGTTTGTTTGTTGGTTTATCCTTTCGCGCAGCAGTAAATTAAAAGATTTTTTTTTTCCGTAGAGATAGTTTATGGGCCGGCGCGTGACATACAGGACCAGAGATCGAGGTTCCTAGGATAGACCTAGTGCCCATTTCTGTTATTATCTATTCCTGCTTAAAAGGCTAAAAGGATTTTGATGATTTTTGGTTTTAAGGTATCTTAGCTATTGTTTTACAAAGATCTCTCGTAGGAGGCATTTGGAGAAGCTATTTACCAGTAGCTGCCATTAGTGCCGTCAATTGATTTAGGGTTTCGGTACGATATCGCGTAGACGACAATTAGTGATATGGGTTTAATGAAACTGGCATGCCTAACACGTTAGCCCGCAACGATCTTAGAATGTATCATCACTTACTATCAGGTGAAATTGCAATCAGAGGTTTTTCAGCTAAAAAAAAAAAAGAACTGCATTGTTAAATGAACTTTTAAGATATGCTTACTACCTGTGCCATCGTAAGTTGAGTTTTCGAGTAACTGTACTGAAAAAAGTATTATCTTAATAATCTAAGCTTAGGGCCGTATAAATAAACGTGATATAACCTCGGAAGAGTTGACAACGCTTTTTAAATGACAGAGCGTGAAAAACACTGCACAACTATTCCGTCGTTATGCTACGGTTATTTAAACCAATGTTATTAATGTTTATTTATTAAGACAAACAACATAATATATTATGACGCGTGTGACGGCACCTGAGGAAATATTGTGAGCACTAAAATGTGTAATAAACCGAACCAGCCTTACATTAAACTAGATTACTTGTACTTACGATGATTATACAACTGCACGAAGCCTCTATCTAACTGATAAGACAATTAGTTTGTCTAAATATAAACAAATATTGCAAAGTAATTGGATTTCGCTACCGTAATATTTTGTTAAATAATAAGTGAACGCAATATTTCAATTAAATAATTATTACGATTGTTTAAAGTGGGGTTGGCATAGCATCTTACTCTCCCTTATATTAGCAGCCATCTTATCTTATATGCTGTATTGTGTTATATTTTAAATATTGCGCCGCTATCCTTTGCCAGGAATAGATTGCTGTAGCAATAAGACTGCCTTTGCATACCAATATTTGTTTAAAATTTATTAGGATGTAATTAGTGTTGTTTCCTTTTTGTGTGCAATGAATTATGAAGTGTTTTATCTATCTATCTGTCTATCTCTTAAGTAGTAGAAGAGCTTTTTGGGTCAGCTCGTCAGGGGGGGGGGGGGGGGGGGGGAGCTTGTCCTCATACAAGGGATGTATCACCACCGCCTTGCTTATTTCTGTCGCAAAGCAGAATTGTCACAATTCTGTGTTCCGGTCTGAATGTGGGGGTCCGGCTCATGAGGCCTAACACATACGGCTCAGTTCGATGGACAATATGTGGCAGTTTGCGTTATCTTAGCATGCCCCGCGAAGTTTTGTTTACAGCCGATAGTTTTCCACATACCATCAGGGTGTCATTATTTGGTTAGTATACAATAAAAAAAAATATCAATATGTACCTTTACTTGCATATCCTTTTGCGCACAATCCACCCATCTCTGCCTAACCTGGACACTTGCGTGGGTTATACGATGCACTGTGCAGACGATCTCATAGATATGGCCGAGAATGTACGTGTTCACTCGGGGTACTTGCGCAAGATACATGCAGCATGCATAAACACCATTTTGTTTGCTATGCGATTTGTCAATAGATATCATTGCTACAAACAGACTCGCATTACCCCTTATTCACCTCGCTCGCTCGTTACACTTTTGTATCGTGGAGCCTTTTCCTTCCGCCCAATGGAATCGGTGATTTCTTAAAGCCCTAATGTCATGTGTCACTCAAAGTCAAATTGCATGTTCATCTTGCAAACTAATACAAATAAATATTTTAAATAATGTAACATGTTTTGTAGGCTCTATGTAATCCAAATCAATCTATCTACTACTAGCCCAGGATTTTTCGAACTGGGGCAGAAACTTAATAGTGCGTCCATATCTCCATTTGAGATAAATTCCTTAAACTCGCAATAAAATGGTTGGTATTTTTCGTAAGAACCTTTTAATAACTTTGTTTTCTTTATTATCTACCATCGATTTCTCATTTGTATGAGCAAGTTTTTATTTTTACTGTATTATGACTTTGGCGCTCATTGAAATTGCCGCCCAGGGCGGGTGCCCGGTTTGCCCCCATTCAGATTCTCAGACTTAAAAAATCTATAAATAAAAGCTACTTATTAACTGATGATAACACTATTGAGATTATAGTGCTTTCTGACCTCTTTCCGGCCTTGTGTGACCTGCCTTCCCCTCGGACTATGAGACTGAGGAAATAGACAGTGCACAATATCTCCCACGTAGCTGGGAAATCTCTCCAGGCATTGACCACCGTGGCCGAAATCGGTAAAGGAAACTATGCGTGTTTGTGTGTGTCTGTGTTATGTGTTGTGTGTGTGTGTGTGTGTGTGTGTATGTGTGTATGTGTGTATATGTGTGCAATATACGCATATTGCTCCCAAATTAATTTATGCAGTTTTTATTGGGTCCAGAAACATTTTGTTTGTATAAAATGTGGGAGCTTAGAAAACAACGATCATCATACTTAGCCTAATATATAATAAGTTACCCACTACTGGCCATATGCCTCCATTTTCTCATAGAAGAGAGCGATATAGAGCTAGAGCCGCCGTCAAAATTTAAAAAAAAAACATTTTGATTTATTTCAAGTGGGAATAATAGTATGTCTGTTCGTAGTGACTCTACCACTTGTTGGGAAGGCAGATTCTTTTCGGAAGGCGAGAAGAAGCCGGCAAGAAACTCAGCAGTTTCTCTTTTCCAACATCAACAATTTAAATTTTACATTTTAACATTAATTTCTCAAGTTTCTCAGAGATACACAAATATATTCAATTCATCGTAGGTATAATTAGAAATACGCGAAATGAAATGTTCTCTACGTAGACGTAGGTATACCTAGTACGTAATCTATTCAGTTGTTTGATGCAAATTGGACGTGATACGGTTCAATCCATTTCCGCGCGAATGTTTTATGCACAGAAAAGTACTCTATGCCGCTACCTGGTTTATTGGCAACAGACATGCCAACTTCTAAATCTAACTAACGTCTTTAAGGTCGCCGACTTGTTGACACGCCTCTCGATTTTTTGGGCTAAGTACCTAATTATCACGGTTTAGCTACTGTTATTTAGGGGTCTTGAGTTTATAGAGATTATCGATAGAGATACTTTTTTGACGACCTCCCTGGCGCAGAGGTGAGCGCTGTGAATTTAAGTCGGAGGTCCCGGTTTCGAACGCGGCTGGGAATTTATAATTTCTAAATTTTCCCAGGTCTGGTCTGGTTGGAGTCTTGGGCCGATTTAGTGTTCCGGTGCGATGTCGCGTAGAAACCTATTAGGGGTATGACTACCTTACTCAGTAACAGGTTAGCCTGGTACCATCTTAGAGTGTATCATCACTATCACCAGGTTTGATTGCAGTCAAGGGCTAACTTGTAGTAAAATAAAAAAAAACTATCGATGGTCAGGTGGTAGCGCCACTCGCCATATCACAAGCTTGATACTAAAAACATTTTATAGTCGCTTGCGACTGCAAGACTGAATTGTTAGTAATAGTTGAACTTTGTGTGAAAGAGCTCGTTTAGGAAAATACTACCGCCATGTTTATATCTGCCACCAGTGGCGCGCACTGGGTTTCTTACCAGGATATGCATACAGCGAGTATATATAAATTTTAGGGTAGGCAGTGCTTTTGTGCATGTATGAGGTGCACGCCACTGTCTGCCACTAAGCAGTATTGGTATGTTCCAGTATGACTGGCGGGCGTGGTTGACTGTGTAATTACAGGCACATTACCCTTGTCACCTATGCCTTCGGGTTGATGAACACAGGGTGGCACTTCGTAAGTGTTCCTTACATGCCCAGAAAATTTTTGCTCTGTTTAGAGTCAATGATTTTCCACATAGCGTCGGGTGGGCCATCTACTTAATTCCTGCTACGGTTTCAGAACTTGAGAATACTTCCCATCTTCAAATCGCCATAGTACTACATATTAAAGTTTTATTTATAATTTTACTGTATGTTTATGTGGTGTACAATAAAAGTGTATTCATTCATTCATTCATTCATTATTTTCCAACTCGCATTACAGCAGCGTGAAGGGTTCATGCTCTAAATCTCTCTCTGCTATAAAAAAATGAAGCCTGTGTTTAGCTGTAGAACAATAATATGCAGACAGTGAAGATTAATAACTAGCATGCGATTTTCGCCTTTTATATATATGTATTTGATAAACCCCCCCGGTCAACTTACATAAAGTTTCTTTAGCTTCTATTGATATGTTGTGCCCGCCAGTGATATACTTGACACCATAAGTCAACTTCTCATTCAAGTCTCGGAGTCGGATCACGCGATAATGCCGTCTGATAAAGTTATTGTTACCAAAGAATTGTGTCACTCTCGGCACGGATTGAGACTCCTGACCGATATAATTAGGTCTGTCCTTTCTCCTCGCATATTGAGGTCACAGTGTAAATAGTTGGTTGTATTACATTTACATTGTAAAATTGCTGTATTTCTGCTGTCGAACATTGACAGCCCCTTAAACTATCCGATTCACAGTAAATATTATTTATTTATTTAGTTATTAAAGGAACACCAACAGCTTGTTCACAATACATAGCAAAGGAAAATTACAAAATAGTTGTGCACAACATTTACTACAAAATGACCGATATTAACACTACAAACTATAGTAAAAATACAAAGAGTAAAACCAAATTAATATAACAAGAAGAAAAACTCAAAGACAAACAAAAGAAAAGAAAAAATAATCAATATTCAAAATAATTAAAGTTTCAATATTAATTCGTCAATATCTGCAGCAGATCAAATTGAGTAACTATTCCAATGTCTTTTCTGCTGCATGCAATGATGGATGGATGGATCTGAATATAGTTGCCACCGCCCCTACTCTTCCCGCGGTTGCCGTACGAGGCCAGTAAAGGAGGCAGAGTACGGGCACCACCGTCCTTTGTGCTACTAATTGCTGCGATCACCAACCCGTCTGCCCAGAGTGGTGATTATGTGCAAACCCTTCCGTCCGGAGAGGCCTTTAGTCCAGCAGTAGCCTATTATAGGCTTTTGCTGAAACGAACGCAATTCATTAAATTGCCAAAACAAACTATTTTATTTTTCTTTGTTTTTATTAATTATTTTTTTCAATGAGTGTCTGGTACACTAGGCATATAACCTGGGGTCACTTTTTGAAGACAAAAAAGAAGAGAACATGCACAATAAAACAAAAGTTCTATTATTTTAATATCATTTTCTAGAAACCAATAATTGTTGGTGGTAATCAAAACGTGGGTAGGTATTATTCGAGAGTCTGATAGTAGGTGATTATAAATTAAAAGTTTTCATTACAAGTGTATACAATTAAATATATGTGAAACATTGAGGTCAAGTTGATTAAAAAGTGTTAAATTGTAATAAGGTAATGAATAAAGGAAATAATGCAAAGCCGTTCAACTAAAAATTGTGGTTTCTTACTGTGATTTATTTTTATTGCCTTTCATTAAGCTCATAATTCTATAAATGATTATTATAAGGGCGTGTCCGATTAACTCGTATTTAAATAATGGTCTGATCTTCGGGACGGCTGATCCGATTTTGATAGGATAGTTTTGAGTAACCACTCTGACATTTTTCATAATAAATAAAAAGAGTAATGTTAAATGATTTTCACCCCGTACAAATGTTATTATAAAAGGCAAGTTGGGTATTATAAAGACTCCTTCGTAATAAATAATATTAACGATACGCACTGTTGTAGTCAAATCTAAACTTCTCTATGCTGGCCATACTGTTACGTTTATTTAACGCTCCAAACAATATTGAATGAATCATAATATTATTAAACTAAATGACTTATTCGCCTTGACCCTGCCGATCTTCTTTGTATTCAAGTTGCGAGAACTGAAAGTGTTTTTTTTTTTTCAACTTATGTTCAAATGGACGTGTTTTGAGGATAGGCGGTCGTTCATACATCTGTCGTTTCCAATGGCCGTCGGTTTCCAAAATACAGTCACAAGCAAAATGTTGGAAGTTTGTTTTTTATTTTCGAGAACAATCATGCAACTGCTATTTATTTGACGTTTTTTTTTTTGCAAAAATTGCAACAATTTGTTTACAAAATACACCATTTTATAATCTGGACCGAAAGGCTTTTAATAAGTTGCTCTATGGGGCACGCAGGAGACAACGTCGACTTCCTAAGTATGTCTTAACAGAAAAACACGAAATTTAATAATGTAAGGCTCGATCCGGGAATGGTACTCAGGACCTCGTGATCTGTAGGCTAACATGTTGAGATAGCACTTTTATTATAAATCGTATAAAACGTGTATACTGTCTGTATTGAGCTATTGTTCCTTTTAATTTATCGATAAGATAAATACGAAAGCGTCGAGATCCGATAAAGATGACTGCGAACTATATCGCTAACTGATTCATCTTGTGACGTCACAATGAACGTTTCAGTCTTTGCGAGGTTTGTTTTAAAGCACTATCGAGTGGCTTGTTATTTTATCTGCCTTGATTGTTGCTTGTACCGTTTATACTGACGGCCGTTTGGCGCAGTGGGCAGCGACCCTGCTTTCTGAGTCCCAAGAACGTGGGTTCGATTTCCACAACGGGAAAATGTTTCTGTGATGATCATGTATTTTTATAAGTATTTATGGATATAATTCATAAAATTATTCACCAGTCAAAATAGTACACATAAAACAAGCTACGCTTACTTTGGGGCCAAATGGCAATGTGTGTATTGTCGTAGTATATTTATTTATTATATTTATTTATACTTTTAAATACATACTTAGGTACAGGTACTTACGTTAGCAATACCTACAGCTTTGGTTCATACGGTTTATGTTTATAAAAGCATATAAGATTATGATCGACATAAGTTCGAGTGGGAATTAGAGGTGTCAGGAACCCCTTACCAGGCTCGTAAAGCGAGAGTTAAATTGAGAGAGAGGTGAATTAGGGAAAACAAACTAAAAAAAATAAGGTATTCAAAGAATCCCTTAAGGGAAGTAGGCAGAAAAAAATATTTAAAGTTTGATTTGTTCGATTATTTCACGATTAAATGCAAAAGTAAGTCTGTCTTGTTTGTTTATGGATTTATTTGTTAGTTGCACTTAAAGCTGCATGGATTTGATGAAAAGCTTATATAATACTTGCATTCCTGTAAGATTAAAAAAAACCAATATTAATGAAACATCTCCACGTTGCGGGCGAGTGCAGCTAATCCATCAAAAAAAATATTAGCACGTAAATTATATAGCAATACATATTGACAGATAATTTCAATACCCTCCCTGTAGATAAGAATAGCACTACTATATGCAATCCACTATGTCAAGATTTTTGATTGGATTGATTAATAATTTCTGGAGTAGACCAATTAGTCAGTTAATAGTATCTACCCGTTCACAAGACAGTTTATTTTTGGGATAGTGTCAGTTTAATGACTTAAAATCTCACTTAAGTGTGTATAGAAAAAGTGTGTCAGACAGTGTTAATAACGGGCCATCTGTTGTAGCCTATCTTTGTGTGCATGGTGTGGATAACGCTTAAATGATGCCAGCACCAATTTCATCTGTAGACACCAAAAAGCAACGCGACCCCTCTTTTCAAAGGAAGGAAAATCACATGGTTCTGTCCCGCCAAAGTACGTGACCACTGGGTCCAAGACACTATACTCATCGTAAGCTTCATAAACAAAATGAGATTTAAAGCAGTTCAACTGTTAACCCTACGGCCTAAGAGGGAGTATGTTAAAATGTGTGATCCCATGAATAGTGAGTGATCTTCTGAAAAAAATCGAAATCGTAATTAAATTTACTACTACTATAAAGAGTTAACTAACTCACGAGCTTTCACCCAATATAGTGCTTTAAATTGCATTCTACTTAAAGAAAATCTACGGATGAGATGGACAACTTTCTTAGTTGATAAAAATTTCCTATGCTTTCATTGTTACTGAACCATATCGTTAATCATCTTATAACTTTTCTGTCCGTTAAGTATTAACAAGATTGACTTAGTTTTATCAGTGCGAGTGAGTGAACTCTTTTAGACGTGTTACTTGCTGGTAGGCACTTTATAAATGATAATGAATTTACGATAAATGCGCGCACGCCGTTTGCGTCCCACCTAAATCTTATTGGATTTGTTGTTTTATCCAAATGATGGTAAATAATCTGGCTGCCGAATAATCTGGTTTCCTGGAAGATTCTTGGCCGTAATTAAGAAACTTAGCGGCAGTAGGTAGATATTGCCACCTAATAGGTAATAACAATACAGGAGACTCACTTCTTCAATACTTCATATTAATAAGAAAGCTTCTCTTACAACACGGCTGTAAGTTGAAAGTCGCTTGCAGCCTCACTCATTGGCGTGCATAGAGGGTATGCACAGGGTATGCAGATGATACAAAATCAAGAAAATCTTCAGTACGAGTTATAAAATTCTTAAGGGTAGGCTTTTTATAACTTTTTGGCATTTAAGTTTTTTATGACTCTGACTGGAGATTTTCATTTTATATCATCTGTCCGCTTAGTGCATACCCTGTACCATACCCTGTATGTACGCCACTGGCCTCACTGAATGGTTGACAAACCACTAACCGCACTGAAATAACACCACCCACCACTTGTAAACCACTGTAGCTGGATTGCAGACCTTCAGATAACGGGCGCGTTAATGTTTATGTCTGGCTTGTGCGAGACGCTGCTGACACCATTTGATAAAACTTACCTACAGTGGCAGCAAAAACAAAATCTCCTTGAAAATTTCCTAGTCGTTTCCTAAAGAAACCAACTAAAAGAAGGGGGCTGATATATCTATGGTTTTAACAGTTGAAGGCGATGTTTCGCTTGAATTGGAAACATCTTATTTTTGCGGCGCTACCGATGCGCTTGTAAACGAACCGTGTTGTAAATAAAATTTTGCACACGTTAAAACAGTGTATGTGTTGTTCATAACATTACACGTTTACGGATTTCTTACACATTATAATGTGTCACAACAATGTCAAGTCACACAACATTAACTATAGTAATAAAGAAATCGCAGTAAGGAACCTTAGATTTGGCACGACTTTATCTAGATTTCATTACTTTTTAGAGATAAACAAGAAGCTCCATCGAGAATTGGCTAGTTTTTACAGAATGTTTTTGGTGGGATTAATTTTACACCTTTGATGTTGTGGTGTCAGTTGTCACACACCCACATTAAAACGTCTCAGTGTACTGCAAACTAACTGTAGGTATACACGAATCAGTTTATCGAAAGATTGCGTGATATCGAAAACTTACAGTAATCTAATTGATGGAAACTAACATGCGTTTTAATACTAATTATAAGACGCAGTTTTCTTCCTCTCTGATGAATGCGTAAGGTTTACCTTTAATAATCAATTTATGACTTTTCAATGTAATCATAATTTATGTTTTTTTTTTCTTTTCGCAGGAAAAAATCTCTACAACAATGAACACGTAGCGATTAAGATGGAGCCTATGAAATCCAAGGCTCCACAATTACATCTAGAATATCGATTTTACAAACTATTAGGAACGCACGGTAAGTGTCAATTATATTTACTTAAATACTAGTTCTGATAGGAAGTTTCCTTAAGATTTCTACACTAAATTTGTCTAATCGGCCAAAGTGACCGAAGCTCCAATTTTACTTAACAAAAATAACCCATTATACGTATTATTATGTGCTGTTTTTTCGACCGAAATCGTCTCGCTCTCTAAATCGGTAGGTATAAAATTTGCATTTCTTTTTTATCATTATAATTTTAATTCTTTGTTAGGTAAAATTGGAGTGTCTTCATATTGCTTTAAAGGACACTACTCACCGGAACTCTTCGTTTTGCAAGCTTCGTTTTGCGAGCATTTGTCATGCAAGGTATTCGTTTTTACGTACCTATTTCTAAAAACTTGTGTTCTTCGCGAATTCTTATCTTAGCGCAACTTTAAGAATTTGGTTTTACTTACTACTCACCAAACTGTACTGTTTGCGATAAAGATGTGCTTGCATGACAAACTCACGGCGCAACGATTGCTCGAAAACGAATGTTTGCGAAGCGAACATAGGAACTCTTTAAAAAATGTTCTAATAAATATTGCTTGTTCGCCTATACGTACTTCTATTCATGCTTAATTGGGTAGGAAACAACCAAAGGGGGAATGTGAATTAGGTAGTTCGAAAACACGTTTTAATTCATCGTTATAATAGATATAAATTATATTCTTATTCCGGAAACGACACAGGTTTTTGGTGTGCCTTCATAATGGTTCTAAGCGAACTTTCTGGGAGATCTTGTGTAGTTGTTATGTTATTCTCTTTAGTTATTCTGAGTAAAACCAACAGGAATTCCACTATTACCTAGGTTATTCGCAATAACGAAAATCACACGATTTTAAATGTTAATAATATTTTACAAAACAATTTATTTACAATATAAAAATAAATAGTATACTACTAACAGTATTCAAGGAAGTGTAGAAAAAAGGTTTAAAGAAGTGTCAGAGCAAAATTTGGGTTTGTCTATTTGAATGCCTGCTTCTGCGGTTGAGCTCAATATACTCTTCTCTGTCTTTCCTTCTAAATAATTTAAGACCTTTTTAAATAAGTTTCAGAAATTCAGAATTCCGTATACTTCATAGGTTCGTTCTCTTTGAATACCTGCTCCTTTGATTAAGCTCTTTATTCTAATAACATAATCAAGATGGTGTTGATGAAAGTTTTTAAAAAAGGTTGAAGTTCGTATTTCGTATATTTAATTGTTCATAGGTGTGTTTCTTGGAATACTTGCTCCTTCGAGTGAGCTCAATATACTAGCAACAAGATCGTGTAGAACGTGAAGATAAAAAGTTTTTAAGGAGGTTCAGTGAAAATTGCGTTTAGTACAAGAGTTTGTCTATATAACTGGCTGCTATTAAAAAAATTCAAGAATGAGTACATCGTCACAATCGTGCATAAAGAAGTTTCCGAAAATAATCCGTAGAGTTCAAGAGTTAAAATAAAACTATTTAAATGCCTGTTCATCCGGATATAATCGTAACAAAATCAAGAACGTGTATTTTATAAATTAGATAAAAGTTTTTAATGAAGATTCAGAGAAAAATTCCACAGACTTAGTTCAAGGGGTTGTCTATTTGAATGTAAGCGCGATATCGTCATTGTTTAAAAAATTCAACTGCGTGTGTACACTTCAAAAGAGATTTCACGAGAATGCTTTAAAACTGCCGCATTGATGCAAGAGCACCTGTTCATCTACAGTTTTTTAAGTAAACTAACATCACACTGGTATAAACGTGCCTGTAATTTTGTAAGGACAGACAAAATATTGTAATTTTTCAACTTTGTTTTGGTATGGATCTTCCTCGTTGGTCTAGTGGTTAGCGTGTTGACCAACGGTTCAGGAGGTCCTGGGTTCGATTCCCGGGTTGAGGCAAAAAATTATAGTGTCTGTTTATGTAAATAAAAAACTCAGCACGGCTTACATAGGTACGAGGTACACGCATAGCATAGAGACAAAAGATTAATGCGCCCGGAGAACGTGCGCCCGGAGTGTAGATAAAACTGTGGGAGGGATTACATATTTTTCCTTTCAAGGAACTATCTCCTACCTGCTTGGTCAGCTGGGTTAGCAAAGCGGTGCTGGACCAGCCCGGATTTAGAGAATTTATCCCCGTGCCTTGAACAGCACACTGAGCTGCCGGGCACAGTTATTATCACTAATATTCTATTAATATTATAAATGCTAAAGTTTTTATGTACGAATGGATAGATGGATGTTTGGATGGAAGGATGGATCTTTCACTCAAAAACTACTGAACCAATTTGACTGAATTTTGGCATGGAGATAGATTTTACCCTGGATTAACATAGAAGCTGCTTTGTACTAAAATGATCGGTTCCTGCAGGATTCATGAAAAACCAAAGAACCGAGACAATAATCGTTAAAGCCACCAAATTCACATTGGAACAGCGTTGTAGGTAATTCCCTCTTTCCTATAAGAGGTGGACATTATTATTCTAAGAATGAAACTGACTAATTAACCAGTTGTATTTATGCAAAAAGCTATAAACGAGGTTTCAGTTTAAAATAACCTAGTTCAATTAAATAGGTTGAATAGATCATTGTGTGGTAAAATTGTACTAATTATGCCGAGTTACGTATACGGAATTAGTTCACGGATGATGACTTAACAAGTAGCAGAAGTGTAATCTTGAGTTGTTAATTACAGTTCGTTAAAGTTTGACGCGTTGCGGCCTATTTAGATGCGATATGACAGGTAGCGTAGATACTGTGGGGCGGAAATGTCTTTATGTGCATTCATTTCTTCGCTTTCTGTATTTCATGCAGAATTCTTCTACTTGCTGTCGATTCAGTCGTACAACTTAAACGCCGTCTTGCCATGTTTAGGTTCATTCACACACATCAGACACCACGTCTTCAAGCTGCTAATCTTTATTGTTATCATAATTTTTTCAACATCTTTTTTTGTAAGTGCGATATGTCTAGCTCCAGGTGTAGTCTTCCACTACACTTCATCATCATCATCATCATCATCTCAACCAATTGACGTCCACTGCTGGGCATAGGTCTTGTGTTGGGAGTTCCACAATGCACGGTCCTGGGCCGCTTGCCTCCAACGGCTCCCAGCTACTCGCCTGATGTCATCTGTCCACCTCGTTTGGGGCCGACCTACGCTGCGTTTACCGGTGCGGGGTCGCCATTCCAGCACCTTAAGACCCCAACGTCCATCGGTTCTCCGAGCCACTACACTTAAATCTGTAAAATACATCAATATCGGCGCATGCTCGCACAGATTCCCCTTTTTTTCATTGCAATCGGACGCGTATAAAATAACTATTAAGTATAGTATTAAATACATTGACGGCCGACTGGCGCAGTGGGTAGCGACCCTGCTTTCTAAGTCCAAGGTCATGGGTTCGATTCCCGCAACTGGAAAATGTTTGTGTGATGAACATGAATGTTTTTCAGTGTCTGGTTGTTTATCTGTATATTATAAGTATTTGTGTGTATTATATTCATAAAAAATATTCATCAGCTATCTTAGTACCCATAACACAAGCTACGCTTACTTTGGGGCTAGGTGGCGATGTGTGTATTGTCGTAGTATATTTATTATTATTATTATTATTATTATATGTAGTTCCTTAAGAATCCGTGCTGCACTCGTCATAATCACATTTCGGTCAAGTTAAGACTGGCCGTCAAGTAAAAGGGCCTTTAAAGTTCATTTGCAATTGGGTCCAAACCTCTCATACCGATTTGTCTCGTCGCCGATCCAACCAAAAATGTTATGTAATGGCGTCAAACCGGATCGTGACTCACGTGGCAATATCTATCTCTACGATTTGCGCCTGACAGTTGGTGTACCGGAGAAGTGACCGTGTCAATGGGCCCTAATTATATTAGTTGATGTGACTGATGCGTGGTATTATACATTCTTCATAAGATTAATATAAAAGTCTTGTCTTATTTCTATAAGTTTAGGCGAGGCGTATAGACAAACCCAATTTAAACAAAGCTTACTTCTTAGACTATGTTGATACTCAATGCAAGTATTAACTGTATATCCTTTTTCCAGTTTCGCTGAATTTTATTTAGTTTAATAATAGGTACGCGTATGGATGACAGGGAGTTGTATACTACAACGTAAATAAATGAAAATTTTTTGCCATTTCATTAGGTAGGTAATGGAAAGTAAGCTTGTTCCGTGAAAGGGACTATCCACAAATTCCAAGCTTTAGTGTCCATGTCATAAGTATACTGTCCTTTTCCTTTTTGATAATGATGAACTTCGAGTCTAGTTCAGGATTTGTGTATAAGAAGGGTTTACTTAGGGTGAAATCACATTTTTCTGCATCTATTTGCATTAAGCTAGGGGGTTTGATGACACTAGATTTTTGCCTTCCACACAGTTGGCCATCGCATGCTCTAAGTTTCGGTAGGAAACTATCCTGTACACCAATTAACTTAAAAATAGCTGAGCTAAGAAGCTCACGTATGCGTAAAGCATAACTTCTCATACGAGGATTATATGCATCCTATACTTAGGTCCACTTAAAAGTCTTAGAAATAAAAATAAAACTAAAATTTTGTTCGCGGTGAGAAAAAATTATGCTTAGCCATAAAATTGCGAATGGATGCTGAAAGATCTGATAAGACCCTTGCTTGTGAGTAATTAGTAATTACCTATTTTACTAGGCGGATTCATTAGTGACCGGGACAATTCCGATTCAAACATTATGACTTCTCGAATTTCGTTCGTTTCGATGCGCAGAATTCCATATTCGGTATCACCTTATCAGCGGGGCGGTACAGTTGACTTCTTGCGCGAAGTTACTCTAGCAGCTAACTTCCTCGACGACATAAAATTTGAATCGGACTGGACCAAGTTTACGATATTTACAAAGTAATATTACATAGAGGGGATCCCTAAAGTGTACTACTTGGGAACGTGTGGTGGCCGCTACAACGCCATGGTCTTGGAGTTGCTAGGGCCCTCTTTAGAGGACCTATTCGTGCACTGTGGACGGAGGTTCAGACTCAAGACGGTCCTTATGATTGCTATGCAGTTAGTAAGTGATCGATTGTACCCGATACCTGAGACGCTAGTTTACACGCTCAGTTTCACATCACTTAAGTCCAAGACCGTGATTGATGATGGCTGGATGAGACTAAATGATACCCACTGACTGTTAACATGTATTTCATTCTGATATGAGTAAGAAACTGTTACTTTGTTTAAGCACTGTTATTTCCACATGTCACAAAGTTAAAGAGCGTCTTACGATTAGCATTTAGAATCAGGATTCTGGTATGAAATAACATTTAAAAACCTGTCGATTTGATCAATCTAGAGTCATTTTGACAACAATCATGGACTGAACTGATGCCAAACAGAACGTGTATACTCGGTCTTTAAGTAGATAGGTGATTGTTCTCCGGACACAACGCCGCAGCCGATATTGAATGCTAGATTGCGGTTTTGTTATCGGGCGACAGGCGACTGCCGTGGTCATGACGTTGTTTAGGTCTTTTCCACAGATATTTCACTTTTCTTTGCTAAATTACGAAGTATTGCTCTCATTCAGCTGCCTCAATAAAACGTAATGATACGGCAGATCGGTATGTGGACAAAAGTTCGAGTAAATGTAAATCCGAATGTAAACTATGAAAATAATTAATTGGCTATATCGGCTTTAGTGTTGTGTCATAAAGGTGCGAGCGAGAGCAATGCTCTGTAACACTGGCTCTCTTTCGTGAGTCGTGCCGCTCAAAGTTAAGTTTGCTATGTGTATTCAGCTTTTATAAGCTTAACTATGCTAGTAAAAATGATTACGTTGATCTCAAAGGATGAATTAAAAGTTTTCAATAAATAATCACATGTAAAAATAAAACCTAGAGAAATGGGGAGCATTGTCCGACAGTATTCTGTACGGAATACCATACCAGAAGAGCGCTTACTGTAAGTTTTCTGTACGTTAACAAACGTGACACCGGCGTCTGAAACTGTTAGACTTACGCCAACGACTGTGTCATTTGGTTTTAGTTCAATGTTTATTCTCCCGACGACATTGATAGTTATTGCTAACTTTAAGCGAGGTTTCTTTTCGTAAAAAGTGGTTAATAAATAAAATTGATAACGCTACGCGGCTTTGAAATTTATTTGTATACTATCACAGTGCTTAATGCATATGGCAAAATTTCCTTTGACCCGGCAAAAGTGTACAACGTCGGCTAAAGGTTGTATGTAAGTACTAAACTTTGTATTTTTTCCCTCTCTTCCCTGCCCTTTTACATCCTTGAATCCTTAGCTCCGTCGACAGCGGAAGGCATCCCTGAGGTGTATTACTTCGGGCCCTGTGGTAAATACAATGCGTTGGTCATGGAACTGCTGGGCCCGTCGCTAGAGGATCTGTTCGATCTGTGCGGCCGACGCTTCTCCTTAAAGACTGTGCTGATGATCGCTATGCAGCTGGTAAGTTTACAGTTTGCATCGTTGCATATGCTTATTCAGTTGTACACAAAAATAAAACCAAAATAAAAGAAATAACCTAAACCGACATTTTATGGTTTGTTTAAAACATATGTAAGACTGTTTACATAGTTACTTCATTGCCTTTTTTTTTAAACAATCTTCTAATTCATAATCTCAGTTTCGCAGAATTAATTGCGGATTTTAAGACTTTGTTTCCTAGCTACGAGTAGTAGTAACTTATCTATTGTCAAGACCTTGTTTAATAATAGATATATAAGATAAGTGTAGTTTAAAAATTCATTTTTCAGATTTCGAGTTATTTTATCGTCATCTATTTAACTATATCTTCGCCAAATTGAAATATGAATAACTATACCTATAGGGTATTTAGAAATCAATAAGAATCGAAATTGTTTTAGTGTCACAGGAAATGCCAGGGTGACAAAATATCACTGTATATCAAATAAAAATGCAAAATTTCGTCCTGTAAATCTGAAGTCTACAATTTAAATGAGACCTACTTCATACGTAACGTGAACTTTTATTGTAAATACCATCCTAATCAAAAATCTTATAAATCTGTTTAGATTTGTCGATTATATGAACTAACATCGGCCAAGCATCCTTGACACTGTCATTGCCAAACAATGAGTCGAAATTTTATGTTTTCTATGGTAAAAATGCGCATTAAGATAAAACGTTAATTTAGTTGTGATTTAGTATCTGTGTACAACCGAGTTAGCAACAATCGGTGTATTTTATTAGCTAACCTGTTTTCCTTTAACAATAATGTAATCAAAGAGTTGAACGTTCATGTCTCCAAAAAGGTAAAAATAAAATCTTATAGACATAACCGAATATAATAGTAACAGGTCGAACTTGTTTTGCGATCTGCATTTGATAGATTTATAAAACTCAATTGTATTAAAATGCTCATCGCACACTGTCGGCAGGATACATTCAGAGCGTTGCGTTGAGTTTTTTGTCAAGTTATTCAGTGGTTCCCGAGAATGTTGCTGAAGAAAAATGTGACTTCTTTGCTAAAACCGAGTGTCAGACTTTTCCTGCATCTGCTTAAGGGGCTCTACGTATTCTACTTGTTTTTTCATAAAACAGAAACAGATAAACATTGAAACAAAAACAAATAATATACAAGGGTAGAGTAAATTTGCAGATACAGGACAAGACTGAAACTTAATTTAAGCAAAATGTCAAAAAGTCAACGTTTTAATTAGCATTGCAGAATGGAACGTAAAGTCTATCTTCCCATAGTTTCAAAAAGGAAGCACGCCCCCGGTCGTTTTGGCGAGTCTGCATTTTATGTTTTGAGGCGACGAGTGACGTTGAAAGCTTATAGCTTTTATGGTTTCGTACCTAGCAAAAGAAAAATACCCTAATTGGATTAATTGCCACACTTTGAGTT
Source organism: Pararge aegeria (assembly GCF_905163445.1). Classification (NCBI taxonomy): domain Eukaryota; kingdom Metazoa; phylum Arthropoda; class Insecta; order Lepidoptera; family Nymphalidae; genus Pararge; species Pararge aegeria. The sequence goes on along the minus strand of NC_053199.1, from coordinate 10,701,557 downwards.
ATTTTTGCACTAAATATTCCAACTGTATGAAGAGACTGCAAATATTTGTGGTCCTGAATTCGCTACTCAGTTGAGTCGTAAAATCAATTATAGACCAACATCTAAGAGACTCATTATTTATGTAGACAACGTCGCCTCGGTCATTTATGTAGACAAAGTGTCTAAACGAGCAAGTTTTTCAATACTTTTCGCTAAGCATTTTCTCTCCGACTGTTGCCCAAGGCTAACGTTCAGATAGCTCAAAGGGAGTTTAACGCTAAACAAATTCTCTCAAAACTACCAAATATTTATAAATGCACTCTTATTACGTTAATACGTACATCCTTGTTAATTGTTGAGCTGCTTTTGATTGAATGTAAATATAATGAAATCCGTACCTTTCGTATTGAAATTTGTTGGAAGTACTAAAAGATAAAACAGCCTCGGTGATAAACGGCTTAAGTATCATGTCTTAGCAGTACTTAAACTGGTAAGAATCCTTTGAATATGATCTGTATCTACGTCTTCAGCTAGTAAAAAGAAAACTGGTCTTTTGACTGGGAAACTACTTTGTAATTCCAGATATCAGAGTCAGGGCTGACACGCCGTTTCCTAACGGAGGATTGAATAAATCTTGTATAGAACTTGTGTGTGAACTATTTCACAGAGCATGTGACGCAATCTGGATAAAAAAAATATGTGCAAACTCCAAACAAAGACTGGAAACAAGATTTCCGTGATATAAGGCTCGAAAGCCTTGCACCTTGGAAATGTCTTAATAGCTTCAGATACCCTTACTTTCACGTCCATATCGCTAAATTGACAATTTTATACTAACCAGCATTAAATTAAAAACAAATATCAATTAAATATGAAATCTAATCGTCAATTACTCCTGATATGCACAACTGAAACATGTCTTATTGTCTGTTACAGCTACATCGCATCGAATATGTCCACACGAGACATTTAATATATCGGGACGTTAAGCCTGAAAATTTTTTAATAGGTAGAGCTACGAGTAAAAGGGACAAAATCATACACATCATTGGTAAGTGTATATTTGTATACTAAGCCTCCTGTGACTTTATTTTCTCCTGGTACTTTTTAGGCTTCTTAAAAGTGCACGGTCAGGGCTTTCCAGAACATTGATGGATATGATTTACCTGGCCCTGATATATTCGGGTAGACCATAAATGTATCTTATTTAATAACGTTCTACTTTGAATACATATTTTGACCTATATGAATAGCATTCTACCATACTTTCGCAGAGCCTACTGGTAGCCATATCATCGACGCAACCTTTTTATTAGCATCTTCTCTCATACGTGAGTAATGCAAAAAGCCGCATCGAAAACGTAAGTTTTCGGCTAAATATTAACACTACTTGAACAAATAACGCTGCGATAGATACTTCAAAGCCGTAAAGCGTACCTAAGAACTGGCCTAGTGCAAAAACACCCACCGCATTAAAATACGCTTAATTGTATTTCATTCACACTCCAAAGCCTCATTGACTAGGGTAGACAGTTTGTCGGGGTTGTTGCAGAATATATTTCGGAACATCGGAGGGGCACGGAAACTATTCGATCTAATTCCACCTTTACCATATTTTACTATCGCACCGCAGAAAGTGTTTTTTCCTAACGCCGTTAATAATATACCAAAAACTCACAACAATATTTAGCTTGCTGAGCCTGATCGGATGATAGTTCCGGAAGATGAACATGGAAACTCTGCAATAAAACGACGCAACTCCATTGAGTTTACCCTCGTTTGATTAATTTGTTTTAGCCAAACGGAATGCTCTGCGATCGTCACAAAAATGCTGCTGTAGTGTGACACTTTAATATGACAGTACCTTGATATACCTAAAATGCGAATTATTATTCTGAAACAAAACCGTCACCAATACTAAAATAATACTGCTTTAAGCGATGGTAGTGAGACCGCTGTTGTTTTCTATAACATAAGTGTTATATAAATCGGTACCGCAGTTTCACCCGCCACCTTGAGCCCGCCGTGGCGGGTTTTCGCGAATCGATAGCCACTTGACCTTCATAATCCCATTATGCACTGCAGACAATGTAGATAGGAAACCGTTACCATGTTGGCTGACTTTCGGGTTTTTTTTGGTTCCATAATAAATTGTGTTATAAAGATTACTATGTTAAATTAATGAAGCTAGTATTAGCTTTGAATTTAAACGTGATGGTATCAAAACAAAATTAAAATTTTCAAATTCAAAAATTCTTTATTCATGAAGAAATATGAAGCGCTCTTACGTGAGGCGATGGTGATAACTACATTCGTCAGCTTAAAAACTAAAGCTATTCTTTATTAAAAAATGCTAAAAATATGGTAGCGTGGTAAATAAACTACAAGGACAGTAGTTTATAGAATATTCGCCACAGAAAATATAAAATATCCTACCTATTTCGATCGATGCCCACGGATTACTGGGTTTGATACCTGGTGAGGTTATTTATTTGGTATTAGTTTCTTAATTCTTCCTTTATCTAAAATAGCTCTGTGATAAGGCCGCCATTTGATGTACGACAACTTTTATAATATTTCTGCTATTTTTGTTAATGTCCTTAATATATTCCGGTATGCCAATAAAGAAAGAGCAGTACAAGTAAGTAGATAAAATTAAAGTCTGCCAACCTGCATTAAACTGCGTGATGGGTAACGGTACTCTAACAGTCTGTCTATTGGAAAAGCACCAGCATGATTAATTCCCGAATTAGCTACCGTCAAAAGTTTAACTTCGAACCCTTCTGTTATAGTGCCCTATACTTCGGAGAGGTATATAAATCTAAAGGAAAGATAATTGGTATAAATTACCACGTGGGAACCTACGACATGTAAAGACCAACAGAACTAAAGATTTCATCAGATCATTTACAACAATACGTTTGTGATAACACGATATTTTGAACTGGTGCAATAAAGGCGAACGCAGACCAAACGAACCGGCGAAACCCGGCCGAATTTAAAATGAACTAGACGATATCGAATTAGATCGAAATGGAAATATGTCCTACATCAATTTGCACAATCGATTATAATTTGGGACCTCATCCAACTACCGACTTTAGCCATGATACCTTAAGTTGGCGGCCATGATTACAAATCAGAAAGAAACAACACTTAATTTTACGCGATCTCAAAAATAACACAAATCAGGATAAGTTTCTTGCGGTCTTTAAGTGAACGCAAACAGATAATACAAATATATAATGTTTAATAGATGAGAAAATAAGAGTAGCAATTTCTTAAAGACAACTGCTATTGCTGTCTTAAAACAAGAGTACCGAATGGTATCATTATCAACCCATCACCGGCTCACTACAGAACACGGGGCTACTCTCAGAATAAGAAGGCCACTATATTATGAAAATTAAGCTTAATTTTCTATACTCCGCGAACAGCAGGAGAATCTGCATGGTGTAATTTATAATTTCTTCAATCCTTATACTCCACACCAAAAAAAAATACTTTACAATGAGTAATTGTTAAGTAAATCTTAATCATTGTAAAGTCAGCATCTCCTGAGGATGCTCCGGTTTCGTAGCGAAACGTGCGTAGTAGTATATTGCCAAGGATCTGTTTGGTGTGGAGTATAAGGATTGAAGAAATTATAAATTACACCATACAGATTATCCTGCTGTTCGCGGAGTATAGCAAATTAAGCTTAATTTTCATAATATATTATGGATTTCCGCAAAGTAACGCCTGCTTCTATCCAATACGTAGTCCACTACATACAGTGGCATTAGTAGACCTTAAATGCCTTTGTGAACACTGAAATCTGAGGCATGCAGATGGCCTCACGATGTTTATCTTCAAAACGTACGTAACTCGGTAGTGTTTAATAATGGTTTAAAGGTTAGGTGGCTGGAAATCAAATCGGTCCCTCCGTAACAGAAAGTTCGAAATGCTAACCACGAGATCCTCTTTTCAATACAAACTGCATCAGTAACCTTATATCTAATGTGTGGCTGGCTTTAGTTTTGTTAGGTAATGCACATTGCATACGGTGGGGTAATTTTATACTGCGAGGTTTGTGGTTGAAATATCTTGACAATACAATGGATATTGCCCGCATGCACTGCAGTTAAAGTTGATACTACTTAAAAACTTATAATTCACATGCTTTCATCCTCTTGCTTATGTATTTTTAAAAATCCTTTCTTACATCATCGTTCGTTATATAGGAAACAATTTTTCTTCAAGCTTCCAGAATCATCGGCTTAGTTCAAGATACGGCCTTTCAGAGTGTCAAATTCTATGAGATTCTGTTTAGGAGTGCGTGATTGAATAAAATATTCATAATTGCTAACAACTCAAAAATTTAATTTGATAAATTCTGTGAGCTAAAATACTTCGTTATTAAATTTCCAATAATAGAAGATGGCCCACCAAACCGCACTGGGCAAGCGTGGTGCATTACGGCCTAAACCCTTCTCAGTGTGGGAGGAGACCCGTGCCCTGAAGTGGACCGGTAATGGGGTAATATGATGATGAATAGATTACTTCGATCACCGCCTCTTTGGCCCAGCAATCAACTTGTTCGACAACATTTCACTAGATCTTGCTTCACTGCTTCACTGGTACGACTTCAAGTCTCGGAGGGGAATACTGTAGCGGTCTCCACATTACCGAACTAGATGGCGCCACAAAAATCCTGGATCGCGCTAGCGAAGTGTTCACAAAAATATACGATATATACAACTTCCAAAGATGAATGTACGGACCTTGGTCCACGAGCACGATCAACCGCTCGGAGGAAGATCTTCCTATTGTTACGGTCGAGCTCCCGTACAGGTTTAATTCCTGGGTCAGGTCAAGAATTGTGAAGAATACGGATTTGCTCAGACCGGAGATAGGAAAATAACATGCCTTCGAGGCACGTTAAGTTATTTCTAAACACTAAACACTTATTTTATTTTTATTTTCATTAGCTTTCATAAGTCATAATGTATTAACCTTAAGTTGCTCCGAGTTAGACTCACATATTGGTCTATACGTTTTATTTTCTACGGTAAAGAAGATTGTGTAAACTTTGATCGTTGATTTCTTATGTAAAGATCTGATACGTAAATCAGACATAATTTTGAGTGGTTTCCCATTATTTGTGACTGTATCATTTAACATTTGTGACCAATAGAGCTTTTTATCTGTTTCAGATTTCGGATTGGCCAAAGAATATATAGACTTAGAGACAAACAAACATATCCCATACCGGGAGCACAAGTCACTGACCGGGACTGCGAGATACATGTCAATAAATACACATTTAGGAAAAGGTATGTATGAATTTTTTATCTTAATTTTCGTTCTCAGAGGCCGTAGCGTACATTTTTAAGCTACCGAACGTCCATGCAGAGTGACAGGTTTACGTCAAAGGCCATGACAGACACACCATACCAACTCAACATCGGTGTGGCTTTAAATTTAGCATTGGATTGTTATTATTGAATGAATGCAAAAATGAATGAATGAATACATACACTTTAATGTACACCAAATAAAAAAATGACAAAATAAAATTACATAGAGAAAGTTAGATAGATTTGGTGCCCTTATCGCTATCGCTACCTCAAAGTTTTTTACATTTCATATGACACAGTCAACCTTTGTGCCAGTAGTAAATAAACGCGTCATAAACTGCAAACAACAAACACGTCACAAGGTAATAAAGCTAACATATCAATGCTTTCATTTATATAGTTATTGTACGCAAACATTTGTTTCCGTCTCAAAGGGAGTCCAGTCAGTGATAGTGTGCGAATGTTATTATTCAATGCCTGGGTTGAGATTTCAAGTTGAGAGATTTGTGCACTGCCATATTACATAGTTATTATACGCAAAAAATTGTTTCCGTCCTCGATTGGACACAAAGTCTGGGCACCAAGTCTGCTGTAACAATAATAGTGTCTCAGTGGTTTATTACCGATGAAAAGTAGTGATAAAAAATATTAAAAAAGATCATTAAAACTAAACAATTTTGCAATTAATAAAATATCTATTGGTACACAAGCCTTATTTTGGTACTTTTCGCCCGGTTTTTTTTTTACAAAAAACGTGCGTGTACTTATGTACACGCCTTATTCTGCGTTTGTAGAAAAAACTACTCTAATAATAGAAAAAGGTATCTGATACATATCATATACATAGGTTTTTGTTTGTACAATTTAATCAACGGAATGAGCCCGCACACTTAGACAATTCAAAGTGTACAGTGTCAAACCTTTTATTGAAAAACAAAATTTTTGACTATAGCTAACAGTCAGGGTGTCAGTTTTTCATGACGCGCGTGCGCGCATTTTAAAAATTTACTCTTTTCATTTTTCCCTAACGCGCCAAAAGAAGTATAACTTGAAAAACCATAATTAATTAGTAAGATGGATGTGTTGACGTATGGTAACAGCAGGTCAGTATACAGTTGTCACTACCCCTCCTGCTGGTGACTAAGGGAATTGAACAGAGAACGGCCCGCAGCGTCCTCTGTGCTACTACTGCTATGTACTGAGATCACCAACCCGTCTGCCTATTGTGGTGATTATGGGCAAACAGTCCCGTTGGAAGAGGCCTGTAGTCCAGCAATGGACTGTTATAGGACTGGACTGGAACTGGAATGGACTGTTATACCTAGGTAGAATCTGCCTTCTTAACCAGTGGTAGAGACACTATCAACAGACATACTTGACGTTTAAAAAGTGCTTCTATTAGGCCCAGTGGCGTGCATAGAGGGTATGCACAGGGTATGCACAGGGTATGCAAATGTAGAAAAATCTCCAGTATGAGTTCTAAATACTTAAGGGTAGGCTTTTTATAAATCTTACAATGACTATGTAGTTTTTTATAACTCGTACTGGATACTTTCTTCATTTTATATCATCTGCATACCCTGTGCATACCCTCTATGCACGCCACTGATTAGGCCTACTTGAAATAAATGAATTTGAATTTTGATTTTTTTAGGCTAATGCTGAGCAAAGCTACGTACGTTTTTGATCAATTACTGAATTGTAATACGCCCCAAATTAGTAATCAATCTAAAACTTGCAAATTATGATATTTGTATTGTTCTCCTTGTTTATTGCGAAGACAAGAAAAGGGTAGAATTACTAAATTCAATCTGTTATTTTGTATTTTATTTAATTTTTATTTTATTTATTTGTGAACAATAACATAACTAAACCGGTAATGAATAAAACGATGATCACTGTAAAAGTATGAAACTGCGTAACAGTGATCACGCCCACCTCCAAAACTTAAAATTTAACACTGTTCACTGGCTTTTTATCAAGAAATCTAAATATTTTAAAACATAATATAAAAAACACGAAACAGTGTATCCTGGTTGATCCAAGATACAAAATAACAGATTGAATTTTATATGATTTTTTATTTTGACCGCTAGCATACTTCGGACCCTGATGTCATTAATTAGTTCAAAATATAAATAATGGTCACATTTCAATTTTCCAGAACAATCGCGACGCGACGACCTAGAAGCTCTGGGGCATATGTTTATGTATTTTTTACGTGGTTCCTTACCCTGGCAGGGTTTAAAAGCTGATACACTCAAAGAAAGATACCAAAAAATCGGTGATACCAAACGAGCGACTCCAATTGAGGTACGTGCATTTAATGGTTATTTTAATTTAGAAATGTTAAACACTCTGTACTGCAATACACTCTGCATGTCGTCTGAGAAACGTCGCAAACCACAGGCAAACCTTTGTGGGGCTGAGTGTATTCTCTTATAACATGGTACAGAAGGTAATGTTAGATCAACCATTGCACACGATTAAACAGAGTATAGAAACACATTAAATACATCGAGGGTAACTTGTAGGGACAAAATAGCGGTACAGAATTTTTATCCGCGGGCTCGAGCAGTGAATCGTGTGCGCTGGGTATGCATACACCAACAAAATTGAATATAACGGCCAAAATTCTCCTCCTATACGAGTTATATATCCATTTTAGGGTAGGCAGTGCTTTTGTGCACAGTACTGAAGTGGATGGTGTGGTGCGGCGTAGTTATGAAAAACTCGATTGCAATTGAGTTTCTTGAGAAAGAATTGAATGGGTAGTAGACTAAGGATGCCTGCAAATTACGCTGCACTCGCAACAAGCGACCAACTTCAGTATTAGAGTTTCTGTGTAACACAAAAAATGTTGGTGCCAGGTCCTGTGCGAAGGTCATCCGGAGGAGCTGGCTACGTACCTGCGCTACGTGCGGCGGCTGGACTTCTTTGAGACGCCCGACTACGACCAGCTGCGCCGCATGTTCCGCGACCTGTTTGAGAGGCGCGGCTACGTCGACGACGGCGAGTTCGACTGGACCGGCAAGACCATGGTAAACCCCTCCATCGCGCTCGCCTTATAGCTTAAATACCCACTACTCCGTGATAACACCCCATACATTCTAGGATTAACTATATTGAGAGTGGTGCTATTATTATAAGATGGATTAATAAGGCTATGCTCACGCTCTATCAGCTCGGGAAATGTTTGATTTGCTAAAAAACCCTTCTGGATATGCTCAAATATTATAAAACCTGCTACGGTGTGACCGAACAGTTTTAAAACAAGCTGGGTGTGTCCGACTCGTTTTAAAACCCGGCTGGGTATGTGCGACTAGTTTTAAACCCCGACTGGGTATGCCCGACTAGTTTTAAAACCCGACTGAGTAAGCCGCCTAATTAAACCATCATGGTTTTACCTGATTAGTTTAAAAGCCCGCCTGGGTATTCCTTACTAGTTTTTAAACCTGCTTGGGTATTCCCCACGAGTTTAAAAATTGTTTTTGTCATTATATAGTCCTAATATATGAATAAAAATGTCAGAGCATTCGAAGTAGGGCGTGAGTATTGTTATTTTTCATAATCTTTAACATTTGCCATTAACTGACGTCAACTCATGCGTTTGTCGAACGGTCAGCACGCATGGATTTGGAACAGTTAGCACATTAACTCTCGAATCATTAACATATTTATTTATAGCAGATGCCTGTTTTGACTAAAAATACCACCGTTTGGTGTATCCAAGCATAACTCCAGCTTCTGTTTCCTTACGAATACGATACGCCTTAATGCTTGTCAAATCACTATCTTGTATAACACTGTCGAATTAACAGTACACTTTTCGGGAATGCGATTTCGAATTGCCGCCATTTTGCAAGAAGGTGTGAAAACCCCGCAAACAGGGAAACCATTCTTATGATTAATTTGATGTCATGAAATTCCTGTGAACGGGTAATTCGGCCGTGTTATATTTACATATAAGTTTGTGGCGCTATCTCGGCGGCACGATTGTCGCAGAATGACAGCGATGCCATTTTATACATTTGAACTGAATTGAAAGGTCTCCTTCCATATCCCAGCATTGGCCTTGCACTTGCCCCATAGTAGCTGACATTCTATCACGATCGACCCCCAGCACGGTTAGCATGGGCAGGAGACAATTATATCCCCGGGGAAAGGATAAAAATATATCTTCTCTCACAGCTTTATCAACTCACAGAGCCACACAAGTGGAAATAATATCCAAATAATATATGTGTAATAATAAACGGGGGTAAACTACTCCTAAAACATGTTACCTCGCTTTACAAGGTGGACACGTTAATTATATCCCTGGTCATAGGATATAATTTTTTGTCTCCTGCCCTTGCTAGTCCTGCTGAGTGCCATGTGTGACATTTTCTAGCTAATCTAAATTAAGATTTGTATAAAATCGAGAGAGCGCCATCTATTTACAAGACTGGGAAACAGTTTGGCCACTAGATGGCGTAATTTCGAATTCATAGATAGAAAAACTCATCTGCACATTTTTCTAAATTCCCTTGCACTTGTTTTGTGTTTGTATTTGGCTCACTGAAAACCGGTTGTTATGTCTCTACAACTGCGTCCGGACTTATAGACGCTGCTTAACATAATCACGTTCCGGACGTATTCTTGGATCAATAATGTACTAGATATGCAATTCCAGACTAAATTGCGCAACTTGCCCTTGACTGAGACTCAAAAATAGTGAGCCTATTTTCGGTACTTATTTCTCGTAAACACTTTGACTTTCACTTTGAACACAGCTACTCTTAGTAGATTATTGATCCAAATATTTACATATTACTTCAGCATCTAAAGTTGATACTATTCCTTTCCATGACAAGATAACCGCTTGAATTTTTACTTCATTTACTAATGCCTGTATAAAATCCTTTGTTTTTTTTATTGCACCGCTGTTTTCGTTCGGCTTTAAGCGATCACAATGTTCTTTACTTACACTTTATTATGCAGCATTCTTAATACACAAAATATTGTTCGGACAAAACTTTTGTTAGTAAACTTTACAATATTGGGGGCTAGATATGTTAGTATTAACATTTTTACGATTATCGCAGGCTTTATACGTTTAAAATGTGACATTACATGGAAAATAATATAAATATAACCTGACGAATCTATGCGAGCTCTTCCAACCGTTACTTTGTATTTACTTACTAATTTGAGAATGTAATTGTGTTGTGACCGCTTACGTTTCGTGTCACGAAAGTTGAAGTATAATAACAATTTAAAGATACTTTCACCCTTTTCATTTCAATTCTATGCCATAACGCAGTTAAATCTTTAACCGATTTCCATTATTATTTTCTTCTTTACTTGAAAAGGTTTGCTGACCAAAAAATACGTTTCATGGCATAGGCTCACATGTTAATATTATTGACAATATTTTGCATATTGTCAATGGTATAGCCTTTAGTCAACCATAATGCTACTGCCTCAAACCCTTGTCATAGTACGATATGCTTACATATGCTTTTTCAACTTTCGTGGCGTGTAATCTTAACTGAACCTACTTTTTTAGCTAGCTTTTCTTTAATATCTGCCAGTGAGATGTTATTACCTCTTTAGACCTAAATCTCTTTGACGTAAAATACATTTGACGTCAAAACAGTGGACCCATCTAGTGAAAGACGTGGAAAACTTGTTAATCCACTCTTGCATTGCGGAAAAGGATGAATTCTATCTAGAGGTAATTACATATTGCTGAACTGTGCACTTGTAAATATATACTTTTATTTCTGCTAAAACGTGCACAATTAACAAAAGAGCGAGAAATAAAATGTAATATATCGTAAATGACATCTAACAAAAAATATTTATTATTAATTTTCAGATAATTGTAATTCGCTATTTATGGATAGCGTATTTATTAATCACGATATTATAATTTATTACTTATTTTACATGACAAGGTTATTTTTTTTTTATTCCTATAGTTTGTTGCTTCGTTAAAATATTATCTGACGATCGAAAACGTAATTTATTGGCAAAACTATTTGTTATCTCTGAATTTGTATTTAACGTTAATTTTGGTTTTTTTTTGATGAATGTATTTATAATTTGGTATTTATCCCGATAGATAATGAATTATCACTAGTATTTAATGGACTCGCCAATCAATTCAATTGTGTTTATTGTTCTTTAGCGTAGAGTGAGAGAGGCAAATAGTGTCGCCGACATTTTGAATTGTGTTAGTTATTGGCGTGAAATTGTAGAATTTATTATTTATTACACTTTGTCTAATAAAGTTAATATTAAATTCTGTGTTTTAGTGTAGACTTTATTTTTTTTTTGTTAGGCAAATGGTACGCGTGAAGTTTGTTTTATGCTAAATAGTTCTCTATGTTCCGAGCAACAAAAAGTTTCTTGGTGTTAAGTTACTAATAATCATGGTTAGACTACATAAAATTACAGGTTGGAATTTAAATTACTACTAGAAATATAATATGAGAGCTGTTAAATAGTATATAGAAGGTCTTAGCCAAAATTTTTAGAAGAGCTTGTTCAAGTATACCATTATATAATTATTATTTTGCATGATTTATATACAATTGTGCATGATTTAAATACAACTGTGCATGAATTAATCTAAACATTGCATGCTGCACGCTTACCGCTTGCGCATCGACGCCAGCCGGCCAACATGCATGTGATGCGCATATTACGACATGCGCCCCCCTCGAATATTATTAAGAACAAATCAGATAAGGTCAGTTTCAATACAAACATGTTGTGAAAAGATTTCATACATTTCCACTAGGCTCGTTATCTTGTATATGACATATATTTCATTAATTATAATAAACACATATATTTTCATTGATAGATCATTGGCATCACGACAAATTTGTTTTGTATTGTTAATCATGATAATACAGGTAAATCGTTTTTTTTTTGTGTTGTTATTATGGTCTTTTGTGATTATAGTCAAGTTAGGTAAATTTGCTGTTCATAGTATCTTTGGCCGGTTAGTGAAAATTTAGCCTTAAAAAGGCAACTCATATAGTATCACTCTTCTTTGTTCAACCCATCCGAAGAAATCCATTTTCTCAAACAATTTAGTTCTTTCTATGTTTCTAAAAGGATTTAGGTACCAAAATGAGACTTGTTATATAATATTTTTATTGTAACCAAGTGATTATAAATAACATGCAAAATTTGTAAATGATAAGTAAACACGAACCACATTTTCAATTATTTACCAAAGTTCATTGTTTATTTATCGTTTCTAAAAGGAAAGAAGATCCTATGAGAATTAAGGCCTGCTCTCAAATATCTATGAGACAATAAATTAGTAAGATGTAAAGATAAGTTAACATAAAATAAAGTTAATTTGGTGACTAAAGTAATTCAATAAAATTATGTATCATATCAGTGCATTGGCCATACTTTAGTTAATTAATGTAATTGTACGTAACAAGCAGACGTCAATATTTCGATAACACTTGAAAAGTAATCTCATTACTCAATTCTAATATCATTACAGAATCGCTAACTTTGTTAAACTACAAAGTAGGTAATTAGCTTAAATCTGTTAAGGTTAAACACCCGGCTAAGTTTGTTGTGGGCTTCTTCTTAGACCGGGACGCGTTTGGAACCCTCGTAGCTTTAGTTTTAAGTTTACGAATGTGGTTATCGCCATCATCTCACTACCGTGTAATTCTTATGTACGCATCAAAAGTGCCACCTGTGGGCCTACTTGAATAAAGATATTTTTGACTTTGACTTTGACTTTGTTAGGTTTCAATTAGTTGTAGTAATTTATTATTTTTAGTTAACTTAATTTCTTCTGTGTAACATGTCTATTATTTCGAATATCATCGCATGTTATGGTCTGTTTGCATACCTACCCTGTTTCATCTCATCATTTCTTATTTGATCATGTAGAGATACTTCGAGCATAGCTCTCCATTGAGTGACTCTTGAGCTTTCATGAAATACTTTAAATTTGATACAACAGTATTATATTTAGAATAGAGTAGATCTAAGTAATGTGTTAGTACATTTAGGATATAACTAAGCACGGCACTATGTTTTTAATAATTTTTTGTATGTTATTTCCAGTCTACACCGGTTGGGTCGATTCAGACAGCTCACGAAAATATAGTATCACCTAACAGAGGACATCCACCTTTTCATAAGGTCAGTATGCTTTTTCAGATTGATAACGTAATATGTGGATTTTTATTCCTAGTTGCAATTTCAATTCTGTTATATACTGAACTAATTTGTTAGCACATTATCAGGGATGGCAAACCGTTGGCACTTAAGTTTTGGACACGTTATGAATTACGGTAACTACTAATACAGTATATTTTCTTGGCACATTTTGGTCGAGTGACAAATTGTTACGCTGTCAAATATACTCTGCGAGATTAGTTAAAAACGTTGCGTTCTTTGTTTTTCTACTAAGTTGAAAATGTTGCGTTATTTTTTTTAATTCTTGCGTAAGTATTAATATATAATTAAAAATATTACTTACGTATCTTCCTTGTATTATATTTTTAGGAAAAGTGTTTTATGTGGGCATATGATCAATCCACATGATAAACCTTTTCTTTAATTTGGCTCGTAGTTGTGAAAAGGTTTGCAATCCCTGGACGAGAACATACATTCATTTACAGTGCATTTTTCATACGTTCTTAGAAGAAATAACTCCAGAAGTACTGGCTTATTTATTGTAAATATATTAAAATGTATTATAAATATGTATGATATTTTTGTTTAGCTTTAAGATCAGCGCAGTAAGATTTGCAAGCCTGAAATCGTAGATTCTTTTTCTGATATTGGACACTAACGACAAAGTAAAAAAGACCTAAGAAACATGATTTTAAAGACTCATTTTATCTACATATATGGTTTAGCGCTATTGTAAAATAAAAACATGTTGTTGCAGAATACACGACTTTGAAACTGCAAACATGAGGTCTTTTTTTCTGTGGCGCTAAAACCTTTCTATACTTGGAAACGACTACGTATATTGGGTGCAGTGTGTGATTTTCTACCTACGTTTACTTATCGATTGCGTGAAATTGTACTACAATTCATATGGAAAGAGCACCTACCCATTTACTATAATGAGAAACATTGATGTCACTAGATGACGCTCTTTCGATACCATATAAATCGTAGTTGACTTTCACGCCATCGAATAAGTTAACGTGGGTAGACCATCTCCCACTACGCTCTCAGATATCTATTTACCTACCACACAATAACGCCATAGCGAACAAAGTTTCACTTATTAAACTATCTTCATGCAATTCTGAAGCTACGGTATGAAGTTTACAGACTGGGCTGATTTTTTTTATACGCTCATAGTGTCTGCGTCCTCGGATGCGAGGATGCGTTCTGTATTATTAAACAATCACAAGACTGGTTCAAACCGCTCGTCCTGCGATTTCCGAACGCAAGTTTGTTGGTTTTTCTTGCATTGGTATTGGTATACATTTAAAGTGGGTTTAGCTATAGCGCTCGTTTATGAGCGTTCAAAAACGCCTTATCTGTAAACATTTATTAGGTCTGTCAAATCAACATCAAAGTGCTATAAAATTGTGAATAATTGGTCAACTTTTAAATGTATAAGATTTGCACTACTATAATTTTCTATGGTCCATTTTTTTAAATTGTCTTATAATGTAAATAGTAATGTTTTCGTAACTTTTTAGTGTAAAGTATGTTTTAAAAATAATAATAAAAACATACAACCATAACAGAAATCTCTTTTTATTTCATTAATACTTTTTTCGCTCCATTTTTAAAACATACAACATAAAAGTAATGAAAATATTTTATAAATTATATGACAGGTTAAAAGAAATAGAGTAAAATTGGTCGTGAGTAACGAAACAGTAGATGAGATTTATTTGCACAATAGTATATGCTTAAGTTCGCATTTATAGCGTACTTTTCTGACGTATTCTATAACTTATAGGTTGCCAACCGGTCATATGACAAAACGTGCAAATTTACAACTGTTGTATACTCATCTCAAAATGGTTTGCAACTGCCGCATAAGTTACAGAATACAGGGCTTAGCGTAAAAATTTATGGTCACATTCAGAAATTTGTAGCACTTTAACGTTTAATTTACTTGAAACTAGTTTAATTTGATTTTATCGTTGTAACCTTCTCATGTAACTGTTTAGTATTTCGTTACCAGAAAACTCACGTATATTTTTTGTCGATGCAGGATGATTTGTGTGATTATATGATTGGTTTGGTTGAGGACGATGAGGCGGCGCTAATAATCGGAGAGGTTTGGTCGGCTGTACCCCGTTTGATGTGTTTCTGTTTTTTTTTTCTTTTATCCCACTAGTTTGCTACCACTGCTATCGCGTCAAATCTCTCCCTACATCAGTGGCGTGCATAGGACTTGAAGCAAATGAAAGGCACTTTGAAAAAATGATACAAAATTTGAAAAAAGTCCTTAAATGCAGTGTAAAAATAAATAAAGGGTAGGCAGCGCTTTTACGCATGTGTGACGTGCGCGCCACTGAATTTTGCTTACATTGCGTTCTCATTTTGTGCTTAGGTTCCCGAACTAATTGACCTTTTGCCATTTTCACAATCGCTTCAAAAATTATTGTTGATTAGTGTTTAAATCGAGTTCAAAAAGAAGATCTACCATCAGCAGGGCTAGCACAGGTAGGAGACAAAGGTTATATCCCCTGACAAGAAATATAATTAACGTGTCCTACCTGCTAAAGCATGGGAACATGGAAAAGGAGAAGTTTAGCCCCGTTTATTATTACACATATATTATTTCCACTTGTGCGCCAGTGCTCAGAGAGTTGACAAAGCTTTGGGATATGATAAATTTATATCCTTTCCCCGGGGAGATATTTGTCTCCTGCCCATATCATGAATAATTAAGGAGTTGAATAGTCGAACTCCGATTTTAACAGTATTTAAATAATTAAGAAGTCTGTTTAGTTTTTAAATGAAATTCGCTTTTCAATCACAATAAAAAAAAAATTATTGATGTAGGAACAAGGTTCTCCCACGTGGGCAATGGCCATTTCTACTGCATTTTGGGAACCTACGTGTGTTATTAACAATACAAATCCAGTCAAGAGACATATTGGAGTTTTATACTACGTTTTATTAGGTTTTATGGTTTCTAACGTTACAATTATTAAGTTGTTTTGAAAGTGTTTAAGTTTCTCTTAACATCTAAAATCTCACTGTAAAACTGGCAACAATCGATATTCAGGGAAGTTAACTATAAACAAAAATGCAAAATTAACAATTCGCAATATCTACAAAGTCCATAAAATAATCTTTAAAAATGTAAAGGTATGACATATTTTTGTAGAGCTAGACGATTTGGTAGGTTCTTCATTTATAGAAATAAATAATAACAAGTTTTTACACCACATTCCATATGATATCGGACAGTTGCGGGCATATAGAATATGCACTAAACGGAAAAATATCAAATGGAAAAAATCTTCAGTACGAGTTGGAAAAACTTAAGGGGGGCTTTGCACGTGTTATAAAAAGCCTAACCATTAGATTTTATAATTCGAACTGGATATTTATTGCATTTTATATAACCTGTCCGCCTAGTGCATACGCTTTATGCACGCCACTGATATCAGTTCCTATGCTAGTCTCTAATATACATTATACATGTATGAATTTCGATACTATAAAGTCAGCGTAGCGAATGGCCACATGGTCCATAGTACATACTTAGTTTGTCTAGGCTTGCACATGGGTACGCCTGTGCGTAGAGTCCATTGGAACTATTTATTACTCTGGCGTACTATCGCTGTATTTAAATTGAAATTACACCTCTTAGTTCTTAATTTTTGGACCTGTGTCTTATAATGTAAGCAATCTTTTTGTTAGTTTTAGTTTAAAGTTCATTTTCAAAATTTCCAAAGGAAAATAATAAAAACACACCTACATAAAGACAATCTTATTCTATTGTGTATTAATTTTATCGCACTTGTTTTTTTTTATTATATTTTTAAATCATACTTTACACAAAAAAGTAGTATATACAGAAAAGAACATTTTAACGCGAGTTTTTAGTTACTGTTCTTAGCAGATAATAGTGGCAGTTAGTTGGTTCCTTGGCTATCACGGTTTTTGCGTATTGCAGGGCGCCGTAAAAGACTCCGGTACGGGAGGTACGGCAAACACGGGCAGCAATTGGCCGCACAGTGGCAAAGCCACGCCGCTCAATACAGGCCATCTCACCCCCGCCGATAGGCACGGATCTGTACAGGTCAGTTCGAATTAGTTTTAGTACTCTCGGGGTATACACTCATATTTTTAAAGCTTGGATACATAGGTCCAACTGGAACGATAAGATGCAACAAAAGAAGGTCATCCTCGGTACATCAAATTCTGCAACCGTTTATTATTATATAAAGTCATTACTGGATTGGACTAACGACAAAAAAACTCATCCTTTAAAAGCATGTGTCCAACATGTAATGTCATCGTGATTTAATAAATCTGAACTGGAATGATGTGATTGACGCAACAAAGAAAGCTTATCGTCAGTACGTCAATGAATTGCAAAAGGTAATTATTATTATTAGGTCATTACTTGATTGGACTCGCGACAAAAAAAAAAGGGTATCCAATCTTAAGTTGCAAAATAGTGGCGTTTAGTGGTAACACTGCTCCACGTGTTCAGATTAGACTAACGCAACAACGCGCACTAAATAAATCCTAAAATAATAATAAAATACAGGATTGCAATTTGACAACTAATTGTTAAGGGAAATGCATATAAATTTTGTTGATTACGTTTGACTTTTGAATAAGAATTTTATGTTGGCGATGTTCGTCCACAACTTTTTATCGTCAATAAGTTTGTGTCGCTTTGGTCAAATTGAAACTCGTCGAAGATATATTAAAGATTTTATTTTTATAAAGAGAACGTAAATTAACTGTTTAACTCTTTAACACTTCTGAATCGGTTCGTCCTTGACATAGGGTAGAGATCGTGCGTAGCGAACGCAAAACCCGTCTTATTTATAGGAAAATAATATACCAGTGGGTAGCCATTAGTTGACAAGATGATGATGATCGTAATGATAAATACGGGAAAATTTCTTTCCCTTCCCTGAAAATCATTGACATCGTAAAACTTCAAAACTATATTACCAAATAAGCACTTAATCTTTCTATCCGAACTTGGCGACCCATTTGCTACAGTTTGCCGGTAATAGGTTGTTGATTATGATGGAAGTTATGTACGGATTCTTAATTAATAATGAATTAGGGTTGAATTTTGCACGCCTCATAAGCGAAGCGTTGTTTACGCACACCGAGTGATTCTCCAACTTAAAATGTCACTTTTTTTATTCTTTATTGCTTTTATAAGTGAATAAATAGACAAATGTTGAGAAAAAACCCTATTTTTAACACTCATGATATTTTTATATTTAAACTAATTAAAAAATAGTTTAAAAAAGTTCTGTCTTGGACGTCCGTGTGGCTGTATGTGCGGATCCCGTATATTGTGGTCACGATAACGAGCCAAATACTTCACTTATCGCGTTGTTTTTTTTTTATAGGTATCAGTATTTTGAGGAATAGAAGCCTATTACTTTTCACGGTATAATTAGATGTAGTTTAATTATTATTTACAAATAATCTTAATGAAAATTACCAAAAATGAATGAGATTGTGAGGCGTGTACTTTTGGATTTTCCAACTATTTTTTAATGTAAATATCGCACTTAAATGTATGATGCATCGCATATATCCGCAGTAAAGTTTACTATAAGGTAACATTCAATAGCATTCAATACCATTATGGGATTAAAAAAATAAACCCACTCTTGAAATGACCGCAATTAAAATTTTATACGTTTGCTGAAAGCATGGCAAATTTAAATGAGCATTTTTATTTTTGTATGTTTAAATATATTCCGCATGTTTCCTATTTATGGTATTTATTCATTATTATTTATTGTCAGAAAAAGTTTTGGATGTTTATTGGTGTATTTATTTTTTAGCTGTTGAAGAATAAGCATTTTCGGTATGTGAAATTTCCCGGATCGGTGTCAACGGTCAGTTGTGAACATTTTGCGGCAAATTGTGTGAACGTATGCGCATGACGCTTCTTGAGCTAAACATCGCTGCACTGACTTTGACTACCAATGATTTTCAATATAGATAAAATATGGCGTACTTTGATAAATGCTTCATAAACAACGAACCAAGCTTAATTTGCTATTAGCCGCGACAACCATTCAAATCCCACGGTGTAACGTATATCTTCTTTATGCGCTTAAGCTACACAACACTGATCTTCCAAATACGCTGCTTTAAAAGATTCTTCTATTCATAGCGACTTATCTGTTCAAGACTTTAAAGAACAAATTGTTCACTTAATAGATAACTTAAAACTGATTCCACTGTCACTAATTATATATATTTGATAGGTAACACGAATACTTACAAGCAAAGGTTAAAAAAAATGTCCTTCGCAGATAATAGCAAATGGAGCTGTGTTTATTGATAAATGTTTCGGTATGTATCGCTTTACAAGTGCAAGGTTCTTGGGTCAAGCCAAACTTGATAGGCAATTGGGATAGTTAGGAAATTGGTCTCCACTTCCGTTGCAACAATTTGTTAGGAAATTGGCCTACTTGCTACTACATTAAATGGAAGTTGTATTTAAGCCCTATGAGTTTATATTAATTTCATAGTAATAATGGCTCTCCGGAAGTCTTAAAGTTACATACAGTAGACCCCAGGTAATCGGGCAAACGGTTGGCAGGGCAGTGTCGAACTATCGAATTTGTCGGCTTATAGACTGCTTGCCTAAGACCCTCTATAGTCTTATTTTTTAACAAAAGAGTACCTTGAAATCCGACAGATTACAGATCCAATGGTAGGATTCTGTATTAAATTTTTTCAATGCAACTCGGGCACTTTTATGACCTATATTCTATTTTTGAGATCACGTGATTTTACAGCAATCCGATTGATGAAAAAATGTTTAAATGTGGGTGTTAAAGTCAATGCTGCATAAATTAGACAGTAACCAAAGCTTATGTTATGTCACTGCCAATAATCGTTCATAAAATATTAAATTTAATTATAGTTGGATTTATGTTATCTATTACACTGAAGCTACGTGACACCGTAAAGTTTCGTTGTAAATATTACATTAAACGCATTCACTAATGTTATCGGATCATTCTTTGTGAACTGAATTAAGGGTATGGGCTTAATAAAATTGCCACACCAATAACAGTCTAGCCCGCTACGATCTAAAACTGCATCATCACTTACAATTAGGTAATATTGCAGTCGAGGACTAACTGGTAGGGAAATAAATAAAATACAAGCAAAATTCCTAATGTATCAACACTGAAGTCATATTGCAGTAAATTGTCGAAAAGGCACCCTTGTGAATGTTATTGCTTACTAAGCATTTTAAAGAGGCAACTGATGTGTAAATGTTTAGGAGTGCTGCTATCTATGTTGCTTGGATAGAGTTCGAGCAAGCCAGTATCTAGAATCGTGTACGTTTTTGCACAAAACTGCTTATTAACCCGTTTAATGCGTTGTTTTTGTGTTGTTTTTTTGTATGGGTAAAATAGTCCTTTCTTGACCTTGAGATGGAACACGTGTAGTATAAGTGAGAAAGGGACGTTACTGCTCCTGTCAATAATAATGCAGATTTTAGTGCAATGATGTTATATTTTAATGTAAAATCAGCTACCAACCTCGTCATAAAGCGAGAGAAGATGTATTAAATAATAAACATAATTTAAAATGATGACGCGTGAATCGTTCAGCGTGTAGTCTTGGCAAAAGTTCAACATTTAAATTGGTTTTAAGAGTCATATAAATGGTATTCCAAACATATTTAAGTTACCTTAAATGCGTATAACTTAGATGATATAGCATTTTTTGTATAAAATAACAACTTTAGCAATTAACTTCAAAACTTGCCCGACGAATAGAGCTGCGATATGCATCTTGGCTGGTCGATTGCTAATTAAAATCATTAAGTAACTTTAAATGAATTTAACAGTAAGAATATAGTTGATATATACAAACAATACTTGGATGGATTCCCGCAAAGTAACGCCTGCTTCTATCCAATACAAACAATACTATCAAAACATTAAATTCAAATCTTATACTTAAGGTACCGCTGGTCAATAGTAAGACACGTGGTATTCGATGGAGGAAAATATGAGTCTTGGCTCAATGTTAAAAAACCCAAACGTTACCTGAAATATATACATTTACAATATATAAAAACAGCTCCACGATTTGATGCGAGCATGAAATTTTACGCTAAGGATACAGTTGGTCAAAAGATACGTGGAATTCGATGCTGCTATGTATGCAATTTAGGCTATATGTTAAAAAAAACCTCAAATACATAATACTTTTAATGCTATAGCATTTTGTTATAAAAATAACTCCAAGATACAGTATGGGTACAGTTGGTCAATACCAATAATAAGACACGTGGTATTCGATGCTGCAATGTATGTAATTTAGCCTAGGCTAAATGTTAAAAAAAATCTTAAATACATAATATTTTAACGATATAGCATTTTGATTTGAAAAATAGCTCCATGACTGCTAACATGAAGTCTTATAGTAAGGATGCAGCTGGTCAACAGACACGTGGTATTCGATGGTGCAATGTATGAGTGGTCGGGTTTGGCGGCAGGTGGTGAGCTCAACGAACGGCGAGTTGGGCGCGGACGACCCCACGGCCGGCCACAGCAACACGCCCATCACACAGCATCACGAGGTCGATGTGGTCGACGACACCAAGTCAGTGTTTCAACTGTATGCATTGCCTTTTTTATTTCCTTTTTTATTAGCCTTAAGTTCACACAACAACACATATACTATACACGCACACGTACAACCGCATCTTTTGACTGGTGGAAAACTACTTCGCTACTGACAAAGACTTGGCGCTCCGGTATTAATGCACATTTAACGAAATCTAGAAATCGCCCAAATCGAATTCCTACATTTAGGCGATTCCTAGTTAAAAATTACGTTTCAAGAACTCTTATGTGATGTCTAACGCAGTTAGGCACCGTCTATAGTTACGATACTGATCCTGCGGATTGTAAAGTTAAGGGGACTTGTAAACTAAAAATTCAAAAATAATTTCAATAGATTTTATTTAAAAGTAGTTTTAATAACGTTTAATCCACACGAAAAATGATAAGTATGATAATACAAACACAAAATACAACCTTGACCTTGGGGCAAGAACCATAGACATCCATAGACATTGGTGAAAGGTAAATTTATGCCTAGGAATCTTCTTTGATTAGGCGCTACTTACTTAGGCATAGCCTTGTCCGTGGTTAGTCAAAACGGGTATTAGTCGCGTAGAAACCGATAAAGAGTTTGTGTGTGTTGTGTTTAATATAACTACCGTACCTCTTAACAGGTTAGCCCGTTACCATCTTAGACTGCATCATCGGTTACCAGCATTGCTGTCAAGGGCTAACTTGTAGTGGAAAATAAAAAAAATCGATTTCCGATCTGTTCTAAAAATATGTGTCTAAACCATTGTTGCCCCTTTTGCAATAAAACCATTTGCATTGGTTTTTCCAAGTCGATAACAGCTACTGAAATATAAAGTTATGACAAAATTTACACCCTTAAATTCGCTGTTCTATGCAATATACCCCGATCGTCCGCCTCCGTTATTCCTTATTTTTTTATTGATGATGATTCTAACATGATTCAATTTAGTCTTAGATGGAATCAAATACCAATCATGTACTCGTCAATTTCACAAAAATGTATGAAATTACAAAATAGTTGACCAAGTTTTAGTGATGTCTTTGGATGAGCAACAAATAATTTTTACTATTATCACTATCGAATCTCACTATTGAATTAAATATTAGTCAATTATAGTAAAGCTAATTTGGAATCATAGATGTCATAACTTTAAACAATATAACATAGTTAAATTAGTAATTATTCAAATAAAGAACAATTCTCTAAATCAGTCTGGATCTTCGTTATACTACTACAAACAAAAAAAAGTTCGGAATTTCAAAATAGCTCCACATCCGATTTGTTATAAGACTTTCTAGAAATTAAATTATTTGGAAACTCAACATCTCATATAAACACTTAAACAGAACGCACTAACACAAGGTAATGTACTGTACACGAACCGAAATGCTCAAGGTATTTTTATTTTATAATACCACACATTCTTTATGTATTTTGAAGCTGGTGCTAATCTGTAGAAATAACTTGTCGATTTGCTTACGTAGATTTCTAGAATTAAAATATTTTTCGCTAATGGTTTTTCGCGATATTTCGATGTGTACACAACCTTACCTTATATTTTTTATTAGCTTATGCTCTAATGTTCATGATTATATGTATTAAAAAGTTCCCTCTATTCAGTAACTTTTCTGACAGTTGTTAATGGTTGGCAACATCCATGGTGGACGGTGAGAGCAGTGGTTAGGTGGGCGGTCCCCGGTTCGATGCCCGGCAAGGACAATTTGGGAATTTATAATTACTGAATTTCTCTGGACTGGTCAGTTGGGGAGCTTCCGCCGTGGTCTTTATAGTTAGCGCGCAGAAACTGACTAGGGGTATAATATACATACTCCTAACCGGTTAGCCCGTTGTCATGTTAGACTGCATCAAAACCAGCAGGTGAGATTACAGTCAGTAACTTGTGAAATTAAAAAAAAAAAAACACAAAATTTGTATTGCCCCTGTCAAATTTTGCAACCACCGACCACCTTACAATTCTGTTCTAAAATAATTTGTAAATAAATAAATAAATATATTTTTTTATTTAATTTATTTTATGTAGTTTATATATCTCTTAATAGCGATTAGATGATATCAATGTGCTAAGATGTCTTTATGATTTAGCATTTATTTTGTATGCATTGTATTATAAATGTGTATTTGTCTGTTAGTGATTCGTCTTACTTTATGTTTAATTAATGTGTTTGAATGTTGTAATATTTTGTTTGTTATAGCATTTGTTATGTGCTTCATATTTCTAAGTCTAATTTAATTGTTTTTAATTTGTCAGAAAAACATATTAAAATATATAAACAAACAACCTGGCCTAACCAAGTGACTTTATCTATATTTATAAAAGCCCAATACCATTCTACTTGTTCTATGTCTTGGTTCGATGGAGTACCAGAAATATATTTTATTGGGGTGATTTTAGCTTCTTATAAACGGTTACATATATATATATACTTATTATATACATTAGTTTGTTTGGTGTTATACAATAAAACATACACACTTTTGTATATTAGTATAGTATTGATGAAGCTTTAGTATACATTGTGTACTACAATTCGTCTTATAAGTGTACCAGGGTCACATAAAGAGGAGATGGTTGCAGTAAGCTATCACCAGGCAGACTATGTAAATCGTCATGAAGGCAATCCGTGTATTCCAGATGCTGTTGCTTCTTCAAACGCAAAAAGAAGAAGTGCGCAACGCGCGCGTACAAGTGACGCGTGTGCGCGTGACACCCGCACCCACGCCCCCCGCGCACTCCGCAGGACCCGCCTCAACCCTCGCCTCGACCCCCTTACACACTCCGGCCTGCACGCTAGGGGTTGCCAACCCAAAACACCCTTGCAGACCGTCAAACACATCAACAGGTTTTACATTACCCCACATTATTTTATTATTTTATTGAATTAAGCCTCATTAGCGTGATACATCGATCAACTAACACTACACTTAATTTTATCTAACTTGTCTTAAAATATAAAACAACCATTTCATTACTTTTTAGTGAAAAGTATGTTTCAAAAATATCACAAAACTAGTGCGGTAATATAAATAAAAATCAAACACAATAAAGAGTTATTTTCTTTATGTATGTGTGTTTTATTATTTTCTTAACAATTAATTTAACGATAAGATTGTTTACGTTATAAGACAAGTAAGAAAAAATAGACTTAAGTTACAACATCACTGACATATTTACTCGATTTATATACTCTAAATGCATCAATGTACAACTGTATATCTACAGCTAGATAAAATTTACATTGACACTACAACTATTTCATTAAAAAAAAAATCCTTGGGTCTTATTAATAAACGTTGTACAGCCGGTGATAAGATAAACAACGTTTTCTCCCTGTCTTCAGTAAATCGCCATTTGAAAAAAAAAAACATTACGTGCTATGCAACCGCTTTACAAAGTTCATTAGTAAGGAGGCTCAAGACTCAATGAATTATCTCGTACTACTTTGAAACATGCTACGTGTTGTAAGGTGTCATCAAAAAAGTGTGCTTATAATTATTTATTTAAGTACAATTTTCGCTTGGTATATGAAGTATTAGTTGATCGATGGAATAATAGCAAATACATCGTTAAAAATATGATTGCTTGACTTCACGTTTTCATTGTCGAAATTATTATTTAGCATGATAATTAACAACAATGCCGTGATAAAAATGTGATTGTTAACTATCGTGCTAATTTGCATTTTCCTATTTATTTTTTCATTTAGTATAGGCTTGGTAATTAACAATTATTACGTGATAAATATGATTGTTAATTATTATCAAGATAACTGACATTGGTAATTTAATTTTGAGAGGTGTCATGTTGGAAATTTAATAATTAGGTTGGAATTTACAATTGTCATATTATCCGAATTTTTGATTATTTCCAAACATCCATAAAATTTTGTAATTTACTGTTAATAAATTTTATTAATCTCTTGTATGTTGTTGGTATTCAATAAAATTTATTCATTGTAAATAAATAATTTTTTAAAATTAAATAGATATCTTAATTTGAAAATTCAATTACTAGCAAATGAAGGTTATATTGTTGTTAGTAAATAAAGTAACAGTTATTTTGATAATTCTCGTTGATAATTATCACTTTTAAATATTTAAGTAATAATTTTCAGTGATGTTGTTTTTATAGAGCTTTCACATGCGTCTCATATATTTAAATTGTAAATATGTGAGGAATGTTTTGTAAAGTGATGTGAAATATTACCTGCCGTACTTTAACATTGCGAAATGTTTAAAATTATATAATCTAAATTGAACGATCTTATGTTAAATTAAAAACACAAGTTTCCTTATGATTTTTTTTAAATGTATGATTTAAAATATTTTTAGTTTTCTTCAATAAACAGCGGTCAGAATAAAATTAATAATACAAAGTCGTTTGATCTCACCTAAAGCGTACGGTAAGGTATGCATGTTTGTGTGATTTGTCGCAAATGGAAGTACTTTTAAATTGTAAGTTTAAACGTTTTCTAAAATGTTGGCAACCCCTTATTATGATTTCGACCCTTTCTTTTGAATCGCGCATTTATCTTATCTGAGTTATAAATGCTAAGCTATGTTACTAAAGTATTGTTTTAATGTATTGAAAGTATTTAAAAGTTGAAGACGTCTGCTAAGGAGAGTTTAAGGTGCGTGCATGTTCAAGCGGGCCATAACAAAGGGAAAAATGTTATATGTTAACTTTGGGTGTTTACCATCCTTACCTTATATAGGTCCGGAAAACCGCAAAAGACTTGATTGATTTATTGTAACACCCAAAAACGCCAAGTAACACAAAAAATGCGGTAACAAAACTAAAATAAATTGATAGGTCTGAAATACTAATGTCAACACCATAAACGTATAGCCGAAATATGTATTAAATAGAAATCGTCACTATACACTCTATTTTGTGACTTCAGTTATGGTACCCCTTTATACAAAAAATGACAAGTTTACGTTACAATTTTACGAGTATGCTAAGGTTATATTGCCATACAAATCCTTTGTTTATAATTCAGTTCAAGATTAGTAAACAACCGATGCATCAGTATGTGTGACCATAAAATTATTTAAATATGCCGATCGGTCCGTCTGAATTTGCACAAGCCTTAATACTATATGAATTTCCTTCGGAACGACCAACAGAAGTATTTTAAAAACATTTCGTTTACGAATGCATTGACATTAAACCATTAAAATAATATTCCTTATATGATAATACATAATCCGTTTTAACAGATATATAACAAAGCAGCCTAGGATTATCAAACAAATATATTTATTTTTATTTCTTTGTATACCTTATTATGTATTGAACTATGCTTATAAGTGGCGTGCACAGGTCACGGCAAACGGTTAATTTAAAAAAAAAATAGGGTTGGCAGTGCTTTTACGCGTATACTACTTGCACGCTTCTGTTGTCACTATAAAGATGGTGCGAAATTACAAATTAAGTTAACATCATCCATTTTGAAGACACGTTTTCAAAGCAGACATCGTTAAGATAAGCGACAAGGTTGCCTTCTGTATCTTTCTGAAAGCTTTTCTTTTTGTGTTGTTCACTTAAAAGTGAACAAACATAGAGTATAATTGAAATAATAAATATATTAGCAAAATTATTATTTTTGCGTAAATCTTATACTACTGGTCGAGATTTAATTCTAGTGACGTGCATTTAATAGGCTCATGAAATCACTGCCCATCCTAAAGTTGTGTTATAACTCCTATAAGAAATTGTTAATTCCCTTATAAATAATTTGCCTGAAAAATTCTACATACACTGTGCAAGCCATTTGTTTTTTTTTTTTGTTTCATTTAAAAGAATATGTTTCATTCGAGTGATAAAATTACAATAGGAAACGGTATCAATTCGTTGTACACAAATCCTAAACCAAACTGACAGTTCCTTCAGTCAGAGACCTCACTGTTCCTTGTTGGAAAGAGAGAGAAATAGTATTTTAACGTTAGTACGTTTATCATACAACGTTAGTTTTTGCGACTTGCAACGTAGTTAAGAATTTGTGTACGACCGAATTTAGTGTAGCATGTCTTTCTTGCCGAATTACGCAACGCTGTAAGTGTTCGTCAAATTGATTAAGTAATATATTGATATGATTGATCTATAATCATAGAGTTGCGGTACTTTACCTATTCCGGAAGCCCGCAAGTGCGTATTGTAGAAGTAACTATAAATACCTCTTACGACAGAATAGTCTCGTTCCCTCCACTGGGACAATGATTATGTCGAAGATGATGACCCAGTTATTCTTTACACGATTCTTAAGAGAAGGGCTAAGATTTTGATGTGTTTTTATAGGTGCCGTTAGCTAGTAGTTCAGCGTGTCATAGACTATATGACGTCATGACAAACCTAAAATGGCTAATATTACAAACAATACGCAGAAAAGAAAAAGACAAAAGTCTCGAGTTTTGGGAATCGATCATTTCAGCCACCTGATTACTAGCACAAAAAAATTTACTTTTAATAACGGCCAAATAAATAACAGCTACGTTATTCTATTTTGTTTAAAACGTACTAAAGTATTAACGGCCTGTCCATAAAATAAAAGTTTTGCACGTAGCATGGTTTCTCCATGCAAAGTAACCACTTACTGCGTGTTTACGTGTTCTAGAGAATCCATACAAGGCATATAGCTTGTAGATTAAACACCAACCTACAGAAAAGTACATTTGTTAGTAATCAAGATGTAAACAGATGATGATGGAATACTGCCAACTGTATTGTACACAGGATGGCAAAGTACTGTGAATCATATTGTACGCAAATTTCAACTGAATTTGCAGGTCTGAAAAAAGTTAATCCATCCTTTATCTTTACTCATAAAAAAATATATATACAGTAAAGCGATTGGCAATAGTTTATGACCTGTATAAATTTGCACAACAGAATTAGCACCAATGGGGGTTTAACTAATTTTGGATTGATTGGAGGCAGGCTTTTGCCTAGTTTTGGAAAATTGCGGCTGTCATAGATTAAATAAGAAATAATAATAAAGTTTCGAAGAATAAACTATGATTAGGGGCATAATAAAACAGGTGAATCAATGTAATATAAACAACTTTGATGAAGATGGGTGATTTGCGGTAGTTCGGCAAGAAATAGACAAACTTATTTTACAAATGAATCGATTTGAGTACGATGAACTTTGAAACCTTAATTTAAAACGAACATTTGAAAACCAATTTCATAAAATTTAAAATAAAAACAACTATTTTTGAAATAGTATTTCAGTTCAATTCAATTCAGTTTGGCAGCTACTGTTGTATTTTTCTTAATATAAGTCGCTTTAACGGCCTTATTAATAAATAATTCATTCTTTCCATTATTGATTTGGTGTCAAAAACAAGTGACACTTGAAATCAAATTATTAAAACACTTAAAATCCATTTTCATAGGCTGATGAGCCTATATCGATGCTTGTGCTTTAAGAACTAATTATTCTAATATTTGTCTAGTAAATGTCATGTGTGGCATTTGTCATACACAAATCTATACAAATTTCCAGTTCCCATTCCACGGCCAGATTATTGAATACAACACATCTGCTTAGTAAAGTAGCCTGTTAGAAATCGCTTGACAACAGTAAGGGTACCAATTATTCACTAAATTATAAACTGATGTTGAAATGCATAGCAAAAATTGAGATATATTTTTGACTAGCCTCAGAAATATATTTAAAAAAAGAACACTTGAAAATCCCACTTCACAACTTTAAGCTTTATTTACAAGTTTTAAGTTTATGTATAGTACAAAAAAAATTATAACATCCTATTAGACAAGAGGTCAGGTCTGAAATGTCTTACTTGTTTGTTTCATTTTGTAGTAATGCTTAGATACATTCAAACGTACTTTATTAATGGGGCCGTAAAAGAATAAAACATAAACTATATGACGTCCAAACACGAAATGTACAATAACCACAAACAAAACAATTAAGTATACATAATCGATATAACATTTATTTTGTATTAAAATAATAAAAATATAATTCTCATTTTAACATTTGTACCAATGCGCTAGAATGCATAGTATTATTTTCCAATATTATGATTTTTTTATTTATTGTTTAGATCAAGTAGCTAATCATTTATCAATGATTAAGGGCTCTCACTTTTTACGTAACACATTCTTTGTTTACTATGCTAATAAATATTTGTCTATTTAATATGACTTTTCACACTTCCCTACCTTAGTCATGTTTAGACTGACTAATAAAACTGCGTATTAACTGCGAAAGTCAATTAAGAATATTCTAAAACAATTTATTTCTCACAGCCGATATTTTTTTCCGCATAGCTCTACCGAGAGAAATATAGTATGAACAATTGACATAAACATGTCAAATCTCACAGTACAGCCTCAAGTCTTGCTTTCTTAAGATACACTCGTGTAACACACACTTATAAATGATTTAATGTGTTACGTAATAAATGAATCGCACTTTTATAGTAATTTATTTTATTTTTATACAGTAGCCAATTTATTGTTTTTATTTATTAGTAACTGACTACTTAACTATACAAGTTAACAAGAATAATGATCGAGGGTCGAGTCAACCATTACAATTCCTAGGAAACGTAATTACAAACCTAATTTTATTAATACAAAATCCTGCGACAAACGGAGAAGACTGAAAGCTTTCTGTGGAAACTAAATATGACATTAATACTCTGAACCAAATGTTTTTCTTCTATACCAGTAATGGAAACAAAAATAACAGTACTCCCGTAAAAAATACGACTGATCGTAGATTTTGGCCTTCAAAATAGGAATAAATATATTCAGAGGTTTGAGTGTAAGTTTTCAAGTAAACCAATTATTCCCTTGAAGTTGTTTACATGGATATTAATAAAAAAAAAATGCATCATAATGCATTTTCATACTTGCGGGTCGTCGTGTATTATACGATCAGCTTATTTCTGGAACTTTCCGGAGAGTTCCGTGTTCTGATCATCAGGTACCGAGATAATTCCAAATGCTCCAATATTGTACATAGTGGTAGACGAGGTGCGGTTGGCGTTAATATTTGTGTTCCCGTGCGTAACGATATACTTTACGTTTTCATTTCATACATCAGTACACTTAGTATAAGTTTTGCATGCTCGCAATCGTGAGGCGGTTTCGAGGATCGAAACATTGACGTCAAAGTAAAATGGACCTAACATACTCGTTTCAAAGTCGCAAATTCTTAATCTTGTTTATTATCAAACCAAGAGCACTTGCTGTGGACAGAAAGACAGTATTGAAAAATTTGCGTTGCAATACTTGTTGACGATCAATGTTTCGATACCCGAAAGCGAATCGACGTTTGCGAACGTGCAATCTCATACTATGCGTATAGTCCTATTTATTTTGTCTCACCCGAGACGCGAGATTCTTTTTACCTCATACCTTCATCAAGGATCCATTCCAGTAGGGCTTGCCGTTGTGCAAACGATTTGTGAGGAACTTTATAGCTTTGGGTTGGAATCGTACACGTTTGTGTAATATTCGATAATCGACTTAAAAAACTGAAAATCTTCATAAAAATAAATTGGCAGCACCACATTTCGTTAAAGAGACAATAATGTTTTACGCTTTTGTTATGTTTGTTTTATATATATATATATATATGTAAGAAATGTGGTTATTCAGACTGTATACTTGTTTTGATTTTTTTTCATTGTTAATGCAATTTTTTTTAAATACGCTGTCGTTTCATGTTTTGCCACAGATTGTAGTAGTCAAGAAAAAGCAAATGATCGGCCTAATATATGTATATCAATATTCTCCTAATAGAATATTATTGAATACAATAAAAATGGATGGAGTCATTCAAAACGTACGAACAGTCTCAAAGTACTCTCTTAAAGCGCTTGCACTAGGACAAGTCTTACAGATCATTCTCGAACAAATCAACAATACATTATCATTTCTCCCATAAAAGCTGTTGTAAACAAGTAGTAGTATCGCTTCCCATTATTATTAGATAACAGTGGTGTTTAGTGCCCATTGTGAGTTCATTATGTTAGTTTCGGTCAAGAGTTGAAGGGAAATTTTGAGGAAGTATCCACTTGTTAAGGCAATCACGTAATATAGATCTCTCTCTACTCTTTTATCATACCTGTTGCACATGCGCGGCACTAGAGAGTAATCGCTAACCCTTATCTCGTCTTATCTCTATAGAAAAATAAGAGTAACGTTTAGAAATAATTTAATCTAGTGGCGCGCATACTAACCCTACTGGTGTAAGCAGTATTATTTTAACATTATGGACGCTATTGCCTTAGAATTACAATCCTTATTTTAGGAATGTCATGCTATTTAAGCTAAAACTGTATTTTTAAAATAATACTGCTAAGCGATGACAGTAGATCCCCTGAGGTTAAATCGACATGCAAACTTGACTGTGCAAGAATGTATTTGTATGTCATAAATGTTAAAATCTCTTCTTAAGAGGACTGTTTTATACGTCTAAAAAGTGGTTATGGCAAGACTGTAATAGAAAATAGGTTCCAAACCGTACCAGGGATCCATAATCACTTAAGGTACTATACCTTATGTGATTATGCAGTGTAAGTATTATAACCGGCTTTTATCAAGTGCATCCTCAAAATTACCAGCAAGCTCTCTCCGGCTATTTCTGTCAAGTGTAATTATATGATTTTGTTACATAAGTAATGAATTACCATAGCATAGATATCGTGAATATACTAAGTTTGTGTGTTGTTGAAACCCGTGGCCGGTGGAGTGCTGGAGTTTGTCGTGATATTCCTATACAGGTTGTGATTTACATAAAAAAACTATTTTCGATTAAATGTTTGGATTAAAGCCATACCAAGAAGTTTTTGGGGCAGAAAACCTATGGACAAACGAAAACATTTGATTCTAATTTTGTGTTTTTGAAGTAATTATTTATTGGCAATTAAAGCCTATATATGTATGTATTGAAATAATAATTTATATTTGTTATGCCATTTTGTTTTGCATTGAGCACTCCGAGATTGCGTAATAGCTGGATTTCAAAGCCGTAATTGCACTTAAAGAAATGTATTTTTCGGAAACTAAAATTGGGAATGAGGTATTTGAACTGCATATCCGATACAATCGAGTTCTTCGATTTTTTGAATGTGAGTTTCTTGCTTCTTACTTATCTCCTTAACACTATATCTAAATTCGATCACTGAGTGATTTGAGTTTGAGTTCTGAGATATTATAGGTATTATAACATCCGATTCTTTTAAGGTTTCTAAATGTAATTGCTTAAAGATTATCAGTAAAATAAAAATTGCGGTGTTGTAGTGTTGCAGCGATATGTAAGGAATGTTTCCATTCACGACAGGCAAACTCTAGCACCCCACCCGCAATTATGCATATTCTAGATATAATTTTATTTAGTCATTGTATAAAATAAGTTCGATTTGTGCGAGAAAAACAATTATTATTATGAATATTATTTAATCGGCTCCGTTCCTATAGTGACGCCACGATACTTTCCTATGTTTATTTATATTTACAACGCCTATAAATTTCTATAGTTTTAGTGGGTGATATATTATGTACTTGCAATAACTGAGACGATCCTTTATCCAATACATGTTTGTGACGTAAAAACATATTGGGTCTAAGTATGATAAAGTATGATTCGTTTTAGGGTACATCTATTAATTGCGTCACATACTTTTGTGACACACGAAATATATTTTCAAGTATTTTTAATGTAACAGCTGTCATCGCGTGGTTACTAATAAACACTGTGTAATCTCATATTGCATCCGAACGAACAGTGTAGGTTCCATCCACGGATATCACTTCTAAACTACAGCCAGCGAAAAGTGATATTTTATGTAAACTAACTTTGACGTTTTTTACATGAGAGAGAAACTATTTAACTGTGTTCGTTGACTTCTGTTTAGCCATACAAAAGAAAGGTAACTAATTTGAAAAAGGACATGGCAGTAAATTGAGATATGATGTGATTAAATCGTCATTTTGCAATGATCTGTTTGCAGGAACTTACACAGTGCGTTCGTATCCATTGTAAACGCATAGGAAACCCTCCTAAAATTGTGACGTTATTAATAAGATAAGCCCTAATTTACGTGAATGTTATATATAACGTGCAATAATATTATTTCTATGTATTTAAAATCATTACAATAGTTTTTAAAAGTTATAGTTTGTTTCAATCGGAGTCCCGAGTGAAGGCTACGTAACCCTAAAAGACTGATTGAAACTTCAACTCGTAATGGGCCCCATGTCAATTTGTATCTTAATATTTCCTCGTACATACTCATGTATGGGAATATCACTATTAAAATACCCCATTTCCTGTACACGCTACTTACTCACTTTTGATATGCCGATAGTGTAGTGTTATGAAAATACGAAACATAAAAATTAAGAATAATTTGTTTCTCTTATAATAGTTTAAATTAAAGTCGCAATCTTTGTAAAGTCAAAGTATTAGGTCGCGTTAAAACTTAATTTTGTTTGGTTTATTGCTTCCAATAAAGATTATAAAAAGGACTATAATGTTTTTATTTGCGCAAAACTTAAAAAATGACGATTGTGATTGGATTTTTTCTTAGTGAACTTCAATATCGAGTTCAGAGATTAATAAAAAAAATTGTAAAATTATATTTTATGTGCCGCTAACTAACGTACTCAATTTTTTTACTTTGCTGGAAAATACGGTTGTCAAGAAGCAATAGTTGTTTTCATAAAGACGTGTGCATAGTGCACACACGGTCTACATTAGAACTGCAGATGAAGTGCAGTCAGGTTGAAGTTTCGATGCAGTTACGCGGACGGCACATAAACTGCTCCGGAACTGCAATTACACAGCTGGGGTGTATTCCTAATGCAGAATGTGTAGACATAGACGTTCTCCCTGCAAAGAAATAATAAAATGTAACAGAATGATTTATAATTATCGACTAACAGAAAAATAGGTAAATGAGTTTACCATGTTTGATTAAGTTCGGGAAAGTACCCGTATCTTCACATTCATTAAAGAGTACCTAGGGAGCAAAGACGTCAATTTTTTTCTTTTACTTTATCAACTATAAATTCTCTACAATATCCTCGCAGATATATGTTAAAAATTGAGTACCTATATGCTATCTATGAAGAGAAGTACATCCAATTAGGATAGTAAAATAAATTCATGATATAAATGCGTGATAAAGTTTTCTTGTCAACTGTCAACAATTTGATTGGTTCATTAGCCCTTTAATCATGTCATGAATGACGTAACCGTGCACTGAATGCACTGTGTGACGTAACTTTTGACATTTACTTATACAAGTGCCGTACATTATTACGTCACAAATTGTGGTTAAGTGTTTTACGATTAGTATGTAATAGAGAATTGTGTCTTTTTGCGTCTTTACACCGCCAGTAGTTTCTAAACTATCGACCAATCAAAAGTTTAGTCAAGTGGGGTTTCAACAGTTTTGCTCCTGCGAGCGACTTTAACGAGGGCATGTGCTATAATTTCAAGAATAGAGAAGTTAATTTTTCTCGATAATACGGCCGCAGTTTTGGAGTCATACCTGTTATAACTTTTATGGTAATAATATAACCACTATGTAATCATCACTCGTCCAATGTAATAGTAAAAAAGGTTACATCAGCACCACGCCATTCGCTGTGACTCGGATTTTAGTTATTCCGAACTGTCATAATATGTATGTTCTGGGCATAAAAAGTACCATAACATGAAATTAACAAGCATGGTGTCGCGTAAAATGGAGTAGCACGTTACATATGTACCCGTGTCACTAACCTCCATTATAACAGAGGTCAGTGTACTATACAGGCGTTTACAGTACAATGTATTTGCTTGTTATGTAAGTTGACAAGTGAAGAAACGTCACATTAGCGTAAATGAATGTCGCGTCTAGCGTCATGGTTTCACGACTCCTTACACAAGCAGGTAACGTAAGGCAAAACTTACATTGAGTCTACTGATCGAAACAATAAAATCCATGGATGAGTGGTGGTTCATAAATATCTAATAGTTTAAATAAGCCATTTGAAATTTGTACAATATCTTTTAGATGTTAGTATCGAATTGTGTATAGACTGAATATATAATATCATCGGTGAAGCCACGACCCGCTTGACTGTGCCCATTAGAACGGCCGGAACTTACCTTAATAATGCCGGTATCACATTTGCAACACTCCATAGAATTTTCGCGGCATTTACTGCACTGCGTGCTTTGTATGACCGTTAGAAATAAAACTTTAAAATAATAATACAATAACCTGTTTGCAATAAAGCATGTTAATGTTTTAAACGTTGGAAAAAAAAATTGATAACTAATGTGTTAATTAATGGTGTGGGAACAAGTACACGTGGCGTGATATAATATCAAATGGAGTGTTGCATATGTGGCTATGCTTTTAATGCAACAAAATGTGTGTAACCTTTGATGATAAGAAAATAACTGGTTTTGTAAAGGATACGATTATCAGAGAATAAATATTCCAAATTTTGCTATCAGATAAAGTTCGAAAATGAAATGTTAAATCATGTAATTATGGTCTTTGTAATCTTCGATCAATAGTATACTAGATTTTTTTTGTCTGTCAAAAAGTGTCAATGAAATTAAGTTCTCACTCACGAACCCGTTTATCGTTAGTTTGCTAGTGAGAAAACTATTGTTTGTGTGCTTAACGTTTAAAAAAAATAATAAATGCGAAAGAATATCTTGTTTTAAGTAAGAATATACATATAAGTTCAATATGTTTAAACATAAAAGTATTAACAAATAATTAGACACTTTCTGTTAGATTTTGTATAGGTCTGCATAGCTAGTACATTATTATTCGAAGTAAGTAATGATTACAAAGCCACCTTCCACATTATCGTGGTCGCTACATTTAATAGGTGTATAAATTGTACAGCTTAGAAAAAAAAAACACGTTTGTATATTTTTCCTTGAATACGAATATGGCAATGTTTTAAATCGTGAATTGCGTAGATTAAGTTTGGCGGATGTGATTCTTAACAGAGTAACGCCGTGGCTAAAAACTATACTCTGCGATATAGAAAGAAGAATAGGAAATAATCACCGAGATGTTAATGCCTATAGACTCTGTGCTGACATATACAGGGCAGTTTAACCTAACTGACATCCGGAGGCCTGGGTTCACGAGGTATATCATTTATAAAAAGGCGTACCATTTTCTTTAAATATAACAGATACATGCTTACTTGAAAAAGTATAGTTAAAAGTATAAATGGATGCTTTTTGTCCCCAGATTTCTTTGGTTTACACCTCTAGAGGTAATAACAACTTAGTGTTATTAAGTTATTGTATATTTATTTATGTCGCACGCTTGAGACACATTAGGTCTACGTTACAAAGAGTTACGCTACTCTTTACTATTTTTCTTTCTATTTCAGTCGCAGAACATAGTTTAGTACCTCGATTCAGCCTATGTGATACGGTACACCCCATGCGTCATCAATGTATATCACAATATTGCTGAACGCATCGGGGTATTTTGTATGTGTATTTTAAATAGTCACGGATATGTAAGTAGTCATCACAAAATTATATCCACCCATAAATAAAGAATAAGTCTTAAACCAGGAGCACGTTGGCAACACGCCACCCTTCCCAACGCGACGCCATAAGTGTGGACTCAAATTTCGATGTCAACATTCGTGGCGTCGCTAGGGGTTTTTTTCGTGCCTTTATTACATTCGGTATAAGTAACGTTGGAGTGGTTTTTAACCATCTTGTTGTGTCGTTTAAATATTTCTAGAAAAAAAGTATAATATAACGCTAATATCATCGATTTATAAAGAAGTGAACAATTTTTGATGATCATGATGAGTTTTTTTATATATATTATATAATAATGTAAACAAAATTATCCCCCTCGTTGAATAGATCGTAAAAAAATAAAACTTATTGTACACATTGCAGTTTAACCGAAATGTAATAAATTTAAGTCTTAAAAGTAATTCATAGTTGTACCTAATTGTTACTTTCTATTTGCTAGATAGAATAATCAAATTAGTGTGGATAATGACATTTAAAGTCAAAGTGTGTGATCTCTAACGGCAAATGATTACTGCCCGACCCGAGCACACAAGTAATAAGCCACGTCTAACTCACACCACGCCATTTATGTCGACTGAAATCGCTGTATCCTATAACCGAAAACACTCAAACCACGCGTACAATAGGTCTTCGATTTTTGTTCAATCAACTGTGTGGCGTGTGTTGTTACAAATGTGTTTCGGGTACAATAATGCGTGTGTAACGAAGGATGTCAGTGTGTGTGTACTGAGTGTTAAGTGTGTCTCGAGAGATATTCTATAAGGACGTTCCAATGACTACCGAACTTACACCTAGGGACGAAGCATACGTAAGGGGATCAAACATCAAACTGGACGGGATCTTTTCCCTCATTTTTACTATAAGTGAAATCAAAGGGTCAGTTTAGAAGGAACTGAACCGAGCAATTAACTGCTCAATTGGAAATCGGACCGTACTACCATAGCCTAACGTAGAAGTGCCGGAATGTGTCGCATAAGCGATCCGATTGTCCGATCCGTGTCGATTATCATTTACACAATTTTCTACAAGCTACGGTAACACGGTCCAACTTTAAATGAAGCCAGAAAATTAGTGGGGCATTATTGCGATCTGTCTGAACAGACCCAAACGCATAATTTACTCTGAGAAGTGTCCGTCATGAAATAGATGTCTTTTACATATGTAAAGTTTTTGGATCGTTAATATACGTTATGCAAACATTTTTTGTTGTTAACTGGTCATTAAAAACCTCAAAGATTGGTAACAAAGCAACTTTTTGAGGTTATTTTTCTCCATTCCACCAAAAACAATGATCTTTTTTTAATGTACGACATGGAATTCTGACGAAAATGAATGACAATCATCTTACTGGTGAAAGAATGCATCTTCCAGTTGGTCAGATAAAGACTTTTGGCATAACATTGTAACAGCGCAGTCTGATTTCAGTAAGAATATCGTTTTTTTTATCCACAAAACAAAAAATATTAAGTTTTCGTAATAGTTTTAAGCTGTAAATTTATTACGATTGCGTATCTGCAAAAGACTTAACTTTCGAATAAAGTAAATCAGTCTAATTGGTTATATTACACTAAAGCTACTGGGGGCTTTAAAACAGTCTTATTTTTACAGCTCTTATTTCAGATTTATAATCCTTAAGTTCAGGGAGACAAAATAATACTGTTAATGTAATTGCCATCATTTCATTCATTTTTCAATAAACCCGTTACGTATGCAGCGTCCTTTACACGGACGGGTACCCCGGCGATCGCGTTTCGAGCTAGCTTCATTATCACAATTGACATTTTAAAGAGCACCATTTTGTTTCGTACTTGAAGTGAATAAAACTTCTGCGGCGGCTAGAATTGACCATGATAAAATAATTGTGATAGCGCCGTATAAAAGTGAAGTACTGTGTAGTTAATTTAATTTATAATTTAAAAAAAATTCGCTTACTAAGTAAGTCAGTCAGTCGCCGGCTTAAGGATGCACGAGGGAGTTTTTGTGCTAGTTATACTTATTAACTTTATGTATACATGATGCTTTTGAAACTGAATTGAATTCTTATTTTTAAGTATATGTTATAAATAAATATTCATTATCATAGAGAAACAGTACTGTGTTTATTTTATTTTTCTCTGTCAAATGTGAATTTGCATACGCAATTTGACTTATATTCAGTTAAGGTCACAACCTGTTTTCAAAAATACGAAAATATTTGTTAACTCATAATTAAATAAAGCTTATTATAAGATATTCGTTTTATTCATTGTTTTAATGCACTTTTAAAATCATTAGTAAAGGTCCGAAGACAAGGTCAAATATTTCTTTATTTAAATAGGCCCATAGATGGCACTTTCATGCGTACGTTACAAAAAAAAAGTGTAAATAGTAATGACATGATGCCGATTTTGGAGTTTCGTAATTAAACAAGAAATTCACTTGGGTTGCAAAAACTACGTACTTTAAATTGCATTAATTAGTAACAGCAATTTATTTTGTAATATTGCTCTAGCCGTTAAGGCGAAAGATTGACACTGATACGTTATTGCTAATTCAAATTTTGGTACCAGCTGCTTCCTCTGTAGGCCGAATAGGCCCGCCCCTGGGCTTATAGCGGCAACATTTTTGGGGCTTGGTGAGTTTTTCTGCAGAATTTAAATAATTATAATTCCACTGGCTTTGCCGGTGAAGAAAAACATTGTGAGGAAACCTGCATGCCTGAGAGTTCTCCTTCTAATGTTCTCAAAAGTTGACCAATCCGCACTGGGCCAGCGTGGTGGACTTCGGCCTAAACCCTGTGTGGGAGGAAACCCGTGCCCTGTAGTAGGCCGGGATTGGGTTGAAAATGTAAAAACCGAATACCGATGAAATTATTAAATTGGCTTCATGATAGAGATCTCAACAGCAGTGTTTTCTACGGCAGTGCTCGTAAACGTAAAAATTTAGTTTTAAGTTCAGAGTATGAAATAAGAACTCCAGTCCTTTAGAGCAGATAGCCTTTGCCCAACTCCATTACCATTGGCACTAAAAACTTACCTAAGGGCTGTCAAAAACACAAGGAATAAAAAAGTGAATGTGTGTGTTGCTTGAAATATATTTGAGTGACTGAAACGGGTACAAACCCCGTTCTTTGTGCGACTACCACCAACATGCAGTACCAATAACCTATGCCAGTTCGCATATCACAATTCCAACCAGCAGATATGTTCTTCAGCTCATCAGAGGATTCACTGTTATGGCTTCATTTGGCAATTCGGTTTTCCTCTTAGTAATGTTAGCCTAGAAAACGGAGAAGTTGAACGAATGAACCATGTCAGTGAGACTTACATACGGTTTTTCGATTATGTTTGATGAGTTTTTTGTAAAACTCAGCTCTTGAGTAGGAATACCTACGTAATAACCGTAAGACCGATACGACCTAAAAGATTAGGCGCAAGACCTAAACACTCCGATGCTGCTAGGGCGTGAATCAAGGCCAATTCCCAAACTATCGTGGTACCGGCAGGCACTAAAAACTTATTGATGGAAACCCCCAATACTATTTATTCAACTGTTCAAATTCAATGTTGAAATGTTTGTGGCAAAGGTTTTTATTAAAATACCAATAATCTGTCATAGTTTATTTTAAAATAACAATTGTTACATTCCAAATAATCGGTCTCATGATAAGACACAATTCCAAATAAATGTTAAGGAATTTACCTTAAAAAATAATCATAATAATTATTCACGTAACTAACTATATTATCTACCACTGAAGATCAGTTTCTTAAAAATAATTGCACCAACTCTTAACATCGAAATGCCTATAAATAAATCGAAATACAACCTAATATAATATATGTACCTAAACGGTAAAAAATCTAGATACAAATTTATCTATATATTAATTTTGCTTTTATATAAAATAAATATAGATAGGTACTCAATTATTATGATCAAGTCTTACTAATCACGAAATAATACTTAACCTAAAAGGTTACAGTCATTTGATGTTTCTGCAAACAAGTCAAAAACATCCAATGAAGTCATACGCACCTCGAACTTAAAACTAAACAAAGGAATTATTTCATCAAAAAAAGAAATATTAAAATAATCTGCGATATTTCATAGGAAAAATACGTAGCGAAAATAGCGGAATAGAATTATAATAAATGTATGTAATAATAATGCTTGATTTTCAGAAATTGCCAATTATGTAAATGGTTTTCTTTTTATTCTTTCTGACATAATTACGTAATTGATATATTTGATAATAAAGAAACAATGAAGTCTTAAAGTTTTGGACTTAATTTTTTTTATAGGTTACATAGTAGCCAATTTCTAAAAACCCGAATACAGTTAAATTAATATTCGTTCAAAGTGCCGTTGACAACGAAACTTTTTATATCCGTAATATTATTTCTCGTGTCAAAATCCGTTATCTCCTCAATGACAATATCCTCATTCTTGACGGGTATCGGAGGGAACGCTTCCAAGAGTTCACCTAATTTCCGTCCAGTTGAAAGCAGCGTATTGGTTAGGAAATTATTGTCGAGTTTTATGTCGTTATCATCTATAGCTGAGCCGGTTGTTTTGTATGCGTTTTGATAGTTTTCTTCCTTGACAATTGGCGGTAGGTAGTCCTTCCCATCGCCGTAATCAAACTCCAACTTTTTCATCCGTTTCTTGAGATTAGGTGGCCAATCTTCGTCTATTGGGAGGTCGACGTATCCGTTCGGAAGGATCTTGCCGCTTTCTGAACTCTTGACAACTTGGTAGTCGTGGTCGGAGTGAGCTCGGTTGAAGGTGATCAGTTCATCCATGTTGAACTCTCCGTCGTCTATGACGGTTTCGTCGAGACCCATTTCTGTAACAAAAGAAATAATAAATAAATTGAAGCTAATTGGTGTATTACATCGTTAAATGCGTCTCCAATAATCCATTTAAAACCAAAAATATGATAGAGATATGAAGGTTGCCCGTTGGCGCAGTGGGCAGCACCCTACTTTCAGAGTTAAAGGCCGTGGGTTCGACTCCAGCAACTGGAAAATGTTTGTGTGATGAACATGAATGTTTTTCAGTGTTTATATGTATATAATAAGTTTTCTGGGATTAAAATTAGCCTATGTTCCACACCGTCTTTTTAATTAACTCTTAACTAATAACTTACTTTATTCGTTGCTTAGTTGGAACATATAGGAAGGCCAAACAAACACACCTTGGCATTTTTAATATTAGTAAGGATTTTAATTAGAACTTCTGAGACCGCACCGTCGCGTCGACTATCTGTTCAAATCATCAGCACATTTATACAAGACGTATACATGTGTTCTTTGTAGATTTAATCTGATGTTAAATAATTGCTCTGATTTATAAACTTTAACGTTGGAACTGTCTGGCGAGTCGACCAAATTTTAACCATACTTTCTCCCGAGCTTTCAAGTGCAAAGTGCCATTATACTTATCGGTAAAAAATATTATTTATATAATGTAATTTGCGTTAACTGTAAGTGATATCAATAAAACTAAAAAGCAAATAACATCGTGTCCCAAAAATGGTTCCTTACGTCTGGTGACCCAAGAGCTGGCACTTATTCAGCCCAACGGCTAAGTCTAGCAATTCAAAGGGGCAATAGCGCCAGCAT
Source organism: Pararge aegeria (assembly GCF_905163445.1). Classification (NCBI taxonomy): domain Eukaryota; kingdom Metazoa; phylum Arthropoda; class Insecta; order Lepidoptera; family Nymphalidae; genus Pararge; species Pararge aegeria. The sequence continues at coordinate 10,658,240 of NC_053199.1, read as the reverse complement.
TTTGGGTACCATGCCCATTAGTGAACAATTAGACGGCTTATATTTATTGTAAATATCAATTTTACTTCGTAATTATTATTTCCCTAGAAAAATATATTTTTCGTTGGTTCATTAATAAATAAATAATAAACTAAAAAGCAATTTGGACGTTTAAATTTAGTAGTGAAAATCATATTTCTAAATTATATTATTAACATTATTCAACAGCCCACAGTCAGTGGCGTGCACTCCATACATGAACAAAAGCACTGCATACATTACATATTATACATTGATATATAACTCGTATAGGAGGATAATTTGTGCCGTTTTATGCAATTTTCCTGGTGTATGCAAACCCTGGTAGGAAACCCAGTGCACGCCACTGCCCACAGTCCAATGCTGGACTAAAGGCTTCTTCCAACTGGAGAATTTTTTTCATAACCACGCTGGGCAGGCGGGTTGGAGATCGCAGAAGGTGGTCGTAGATGCACATAGGACGCTGATGACCGCTCTCCGTTATATCCCCTTAGTCGCCTCGTACGACACCCGCGGAAAGAAAAGGGGCGCGACAACTGTTTTCTGATCTGCCGTCACCACACGACTCTAACCGTATACCATATATTCTGTAAATGCTTCGTCCAAAACCATAACTCAACACATTATGAGCGCGTTATTCAAACACACACAATTGGTTACAAATAAATGGGACGTTCAAATACCAGTTGTCAGCCAATAAGATTTAGCTATGATGTGCGTTCGGATGACAGTTTTTTTTCAGTTGTGTCTTAATATCTACTTCATACAATTAAACTTTATCGTGTACCATACATTAAAATGATACAAATATTATATTTTTAATGAAGGCACATGACTTTTTTTATTTTGAAAATTCAAAGATAGACTTTAATCTAAATGCTTTAAGTATTATATAACGCAGATAAAACGTAGGTATAATTTAATTTAAAAGTGTGGATATTGATATCTTGTTTATTAGGTTATCATGCTAACAGTTTATCTGTGTTACCAAGACACTTAATTTATATCTTTCAAGTTTACAAAACAATTTTCGCGATCGCTAATAAAATAATCCAGATGTTTTCATATGATAAACACAATGTCAGCGTTAATTCCGAATAGAAGTCATGCCTGGAAACGATGCATTTTTTTTGTGGTAATTCTGTTTTGCTAAGGAACAAGTTTTATTTATTGGCTCTATTCAAAATTGGATATAAAGTATCTTTAGGTGGCCTAAGAATTTCAAATAACGTTTATTCAAGTTCAATACAAAAGTAGCCCAAAAAATGCCTCATATTACTAAACGCATATTTTCTTCGTGTATAATTTCAAGATTTATCGGTTCATGTAGCTCATCAGAAAGTACTATGTCTATTGTAAATCTAAAAATTCTGGGCATTTGAGTCCTATGTTTATCTTTTTATTGCGTTTCACTAGAAGCTCAAACATTAATAGAGTAAATAAGAGACCCCTTGACTTTTAAAAATAACCACAGATCCTCATTTGAGTAGCGTGGTGGGTCTGAACTCCCCTTCTATGGGACCCGCTGCCTGAGCCCAGCGAGTTATTTGTCCAATGATAATTGATTTCAAATTACCTTGAGTACTTATGAAGAAGAATGGACAGACAGACATACACAGATAACTTTTTGTATTACCTAGGAGGCATGGGTTCTTCTTTTAATAATCACGTAGGTGAATTTAATTAAAATATAACAATGTATTCAGTTTAAAAATACCCGAAGGTGAGAGGAGCGTGTCACGGTCGGCGTGACACTTGAAGTGGCGTTTTACGTAATTGCAACTTTGCTAAGTGAACTGTATCCGCTATGGTGTTACGTAAAGCCATTGCGACTGATTGATGATTTTGTAAAGTAAAAACGAAATAAAAGGGGAAAAAGTCTATTATATTTTACTTTAGTCCACAAATTGTTCATAACGAGCGCTTTAGGCGTTTAATGTTTCTATAATATGAGTATGGAATGTTAATATGTAACATTTCAAACTAATATTCTACTCGTAAATGTGAAAGTGTGTTTGTTGGTTTGTTTGCCCCATCTTTACGCAAAGACTCAGTTCAAAAGACAGTAAATATGTCTCTGTCTTTGGCTACGTTTTATCTCTGGAAAACAAACGGTTCCCACGGGATTTATGCAACGTGTGTGAACTGAAATAATAAGTACTTCACCAGCTTTATAGGAACATTATGTAATGTCTCTGAGACTTTTCTGTGTAACCGAAAACCTAATAGTTTTTGACTAAACCACATGCAAAATTATCCTGACACTTTATTAGGTAAGCGTCGCTTAGCGTAGGTACTATGCTCGTGTCGGTCTTTTGTCTTCAATAGGGTTGCCATAAGTAAACACTTCGAATGTTTTGAATTAGTTTTTATGAATTAATAAATATTCGTCTTTTGATATAATATTTTTAAAGGGTGATTCCTTATGAAATATACTGATGCATCCTTCAATATTATTACGTAATTCTGTTACACGTTGTATAAAAAACTTGAAAAAAAAACGCGAAAGAAAACAAAGCGTTGGACGCTTCATAAATGCCTGTGCCTGTTTTATTAAACATTTTTGGAATTTTATGTTCAATTTGAAAAAATGTGAAGTAGTGTTCGCGTTACATAAATCGCCGTCTTACCGTAACCTTCCGAACCGGTGTTTGAGTCACTACAAACACATTGACTTGACGTTTCGAAAGTGCTTATAAACTAGGCCTTCTTGAAATAATGGAATTCAGATCTTTTTTTAAAACGATCATTGTTAGCATATAGTAACAAAACCATTGCCTTTAAACTTCGCAACACTTCGCAGGGCATGCACAGAACATGTACTAGGTACATTGTGCCGACCTGTGTCCACCAAACTGAGGCGTAGATGGTAAGACTCATGTGATTTTAATTAAACCACGCCGTTCAGACGGGAACAAAGAAACGCTGCTTGACAGCAGAAATAAGCATGGCGGTGGTACCTTGCCTAGACGAGCTGTCACAAAAGCTACTACTGAAACTTAATTTGCGATTTCCCTTAAATTAAAATAACGTAACAGTTTTGTAACATTGGTTAGGAAAAACTTGTCTTATGTAACAAAGAACACAAAATTAGATTTAGGTATTTACGTAAAGACTATTTCACTGACACAAAGAAAAAGATTTTTTTTTATAGTTTTAATTTATGTTTTGTTGCGGAAACTGACGGATTTATTGAATGTCGGTTACAATAGAACGGCGATAAAAGAAATTAAAGCTAAACCTATCGACTTTTTTTTTGATAATCAGCAGTGAAACTTTCTCTTCATTGGTAAAGTAAATGTGAGAGGCCGCATGCGATATGTTGCTTGCATAATAAACTTGATATGAGCAGCTCTAAAGTAGAGCATTTGAGATTAAGAAGGACAGTGATTGCAAATTCATTAAAAAATATCCATACATTTTTTTTGTATTGAAAATTAGAGACTTCGAACATTCTATATCGGGGAACATTCTATTCTATATAGTTTCCAATGTCTGTCTACTTGGTTACAACTCAAAAGTAAAATTATTACAAGAATAATTTTTAAAATCAATCGAAAGCGACGCATTGCGCTGACATTTTACTGCAGCGAAAAAAACCATTCGAATCAAACTTTATGGCGTCGCGGAAGTTAGCTGCCAGTGTAGTTACGCGCAGGTAGACAACTGTACCGTCACACTAATGGCTGTTACCAAATATTGAATTCTGCGCATCGAAACGCACTTGTGATAAAGTTCAAATCGAACTCACTTTATTTGATGAGATGATTCAAAGCCTTATTAAATGGTAACTTTTTTAATAATTATGATATAATGAATTACCTCTGGTACCTATTCATTATGTTTAGCAGTGTTGATTCAACATTTTCACGCGTCTCGTCAGAGCAGCCGACAGCGCAGTGCTCGGGCGGCGCAACCATATATCGCGGCATCTGAGTTCGAATCCTGACGCTTTGTATGAACTTTTTATATTTTTATTTTTCCTTTTTAATTCTCCCGTTTAGTGGAGGTGGAGAGGGGTCACGGTCATTTAGCGATCAGCTGTCTAATGAGACAGGTCGTGCATATAAGGTACATTCGTACAGGTCGTGCATTGTTTGTGGCCATTTTGTAGTATCAAGTAATAAGGATTGTTATAATTTTGCAATGAGCACATACCTAACACTGTTTTAAGTTCGTGTTCTCCAAAAGGGGGTAAGTTGTACAATATTGTAATTTAGATTAGAATCTTTGATTCAGCTCGGCATAGTTATAATGTTCTTTCTTGTTGTAGTAGCTTGAAGATATGCCCCTTTTAACCATGATTCAATAAATACGTGAGACCCTGAGATCCGCTAGCCGAGGTCCACCGGTTTTGGCAGAGTTCCCAGCCTGGAGCGAATACTCTCCTGGCGTCCAATTAATTAGTTTTACATTACTTATAAGATAGACATAGGTTTAGTTTGTAATTAATTTGTAATTAGTACAATAAAGAAATATTATGGTAACTTGATGTTGAATTTAATAAAGAAACCCGTAACAAAATAGCGCCCAACGTTAAAACTAAAGGGTTTATTAAATTAAAGTTAGCATTTAGTATAACGTTATTAATATTATTGATTGATATACCTACCTACGTACATAACAGCAACGCGTCGGATCGCTTACCCGCGTATAATTGTGTTTACTAGCATTGCGCAATAAAGTACTTTCTTTTAATAAATTATATATATTCATATAATTTTGTAAATTTATTTAAGTTATTTTATAAAAATGTAAGTACCCTAGTAGATATAACTAACAAGCAATTAGTTCTTCGGATATTGAATTCGGATATAAGATTAGCAATTTTACCTAAGATTGCTACGATTGCTATTCAAATCAATAGTCGTTACAGGTGGACATTAATATTGTCACCTAACTTTACTGTTATACCTACTAATTCGTTAATTTTAGTTTAACTTTAGATGTTTTAGGATAAGTATTTTTTGAAGTAGGTACCTAGTGCCTCGTTAACTAATTACCTTCTTGCTTGACTAATTTTTTTGTGAATTACATAAATATTCGTCAAGTTACTTAGTAGTTAAGCCAGTAAGACTTTTGTAATTTAAGAAGTTTTCAATTTAGGGTCTTGTCCTTTAAGTTTTTTTTTCTCTCTTACTATTACTTCCTCTCGTATTTGTTTTTAGTGACTAAGCTTGTAATCGTGTGATTCCTTTCCACCATGGATCCTCAATTCTTGTTAAAAGATGAAGTAGAATTTGAACTCGCATGTCGGGGTTATACGCAGCCAGGTTTAGTCTCTGCCTTAAAAAATATCCTTAAAAGAATGTTAGAGGCCGAAAGTTTAATGGAAGTTTCTTATGAGGTGAAACCACCTCAGTCATCTGTTAAAAATCCTAGTGCAGATGTGTGTACGGATAAAATAGGCAACATTATGCGTTATGTATCCGAGTTGAATGAGAAACCAGATAAACTACTTTATAAGCGCTTAGTTTCGCGGTTATTTCATTTGGTAAATAGATTGAAATTTGTGACACCTGTAGACCAAATGGAAAAAGATAAGAAAAACGCTCTGCTGGATAATGCCGTCATATTGTTAAAGGATTTAGAGGGAAAGGATGACATAGAAGATAATGAGGATATAACTCCTGAAATGATAGCAGCATTACATAATTCCATAGGTGAAGATAGTAAGAAAATCTTAAGCAGAATAGATGATCAAGCTACTAAAGGGAAAGTAGATTTACCTGCCACTTCTAAAACAATGCATAATACGGACACAGAACAGATTAATGTCACTAAACGTGACGTAGGAGTGAGAAGAGTCAGCTTTGCACAGGATGATTTTGACATCGCCACTTTCCATAATTTAAGATCGTCTCCATCAAAATTATTAAATTCTACCACTATTGAGGAAATTCAGTCGGGACGTAAGCATAAGTTAGTACCAATTAGTCAGTGGGGAGTACACTTTTATGGCGACAATAAGTTTAGTGTCAACGCTTTCATTGAAAGGGTAGAGGAGCTGAGGGATGCTAGAAATGCAACCGATGAGGATTTATGGCGACATGCAATTGACTTTTTTAAAGGTAATGCTTTAATTTGGTTCCGAGCGAATAGAATGTTTGTCGGTAATTGGAATGAATTAGTTTTATTATTAAAGCGAACCTTCCAATCACCCTATTATCAAGAAGAATTACTGACAGAAGCTAAAGCCAGGACACAAGGCAAAAATGAGCCAGTGCTTATCTTCATTGCAGTTATGCAAAATATGTTTAACAGGCTTCCTAACCCAATCTTAGAATCAGAGAAGCTAATGATAATAGTGAAAAACTTACAACCGTACTATCAAAGGGCTGTATGTAGGGATACTTTCACGTCTCTCTTAGACTTAGTTAATGTCCTGCGCATTATTGAAAGAACGAAAGTCAATTGTGACAATTTCCAGGAACCAAAAGTGGTTGTTAACTCACTAGAACCAGATTTAGCGTACAAATCAAATTCAGATATTGCAAGTGAACCAAAAGAGGTGTGTGAACTTAAAAATAAAATGGATATATCTAATATAAACATGAGGTGCTGGAATTGCCGTGAAACAGGTCATTTGTTCCGGTCATGTCCAATACCAAAACAGCGTTTATTTTGCTATCGTTGTGGCCGTTTTGGTATAACCTTGAAAGATTGCTCGTGTAAGGGAAACGCCAGCGGGGAGAGTTCAAAACCTGCCAACTGAACCCATCCCTGAGCAATAAGAGTGAAGAGTGGCAGGAATGGTTGGATTTCGTAAATACTTTCATGTCTAAGGAAGTAGTATCTGCCATGACATTTAAAAAAGAAAATGATAACAGGTCTTATATACGTATAAATATTTTAAATTATCTTTGTAATGGTTTATTAGATTCGGGAGCAACTTGCACCGTCGTAAATCACAAATTTGCTGACACTCTAAAACATCTTGGAGTGAAAATACAGAAAATGAAATCTATGCACATTGCCACGGCAGATGGTGCTAGCCATTGTGTTACGGAGAGTTTTGATGTACCGGTAGTATTTAATGAGCAGTTTCACTATATCAATATGCTCCTCATGCCTAACTTGTCGCAACAATTAATATTAGGTAAAGATTTTTTTGATGTATTTGGTATTTCATTTCAATTTAAAGGAGAAATTTTGAATAGAATGCCAGTAATTAATTCCATTGACGATAAGACGGCGTCATTAATAAGTAAAGAAGAGTTAAATAAAGAAGAACAAGAAAAACTGATAGTCATTATTAATGAAATAAAGAAATGTATAGGTTCAGGTTTGGGTAGAACGAAGATTATCAGACACACTATAGATACAGGTAATAGTAAACCATTACATCAAAAACAGTATAATTTTTCTCCAGTAAAAAAAAAGGAAATAGAACGGGAATTGGACGACATGTTAGAAAAGGATGTGGTTGAACCTTCTCATAGCCCCTGGTGTTCCCCTATCGTAATGGTAAAAAAGGCTGATGGTAGTAATAGACTTTGTTTAGATAGCAGACAACTAAATAAAGTTACTAAACGAGATACGTATCCACTTCCTAGAGTTTCCACTATATTAGACAACCTTCGCAATGCTAGATTTCTCAGTACCATTGACTTGAAATCAGCCTTTTGGCAGGTGGAACTTGAGGATACTAGCAAGGAAAAAACCGCTTTTGCAGTGCCGGGCAGGGGTCTTTTTCACTTCAAAGTAATGCCCTTTGGGTTAGTAAATGCGTCTCAAACCCAACAGAGATTAATGGACATTATATTCCACGTGCTTGATGGGAAAGTTTGGACATACCTTGATGATATTGTCATTTGTTCAGAAACCTTTAAGGAGCATTTAGAAATTTTAAGACAGGTTACGAATATTCTTAAGGATGCCGGTCTAACAATAAATGTAGATAAATGTATGTTTGTGAGATCTAGTTTACGCTTTTTGGGCTTTATTGTTGACAAAGAAGGGTTGCGCACGGATCCTGAGAAGGTTTCGGCTATAATGAACTTTCCAAGACCCAAAAATATTACTGAATTAAAAAGATTTATAGGAATTGCTAGCTGGTACCGAAGGTTTGTCAAAAATTTTTCTCTAATAGCGGCTCCTCTGCATGACCTAACAAAAGGTAAACAAAGAAAAAAGTTTATTTGGTCAAAAGAAGCAGATAGAGCATTTCTTAATCTTAAAACGCTACTCACCTCGACACCGGTAATTTCTTGCCCGGATTTTGACAAACCATTCATCGTACAGTGTGATGCTTCAAGTAAGGGAATCGGGGCGGTTTTATGTCAAAAAGTCAACAATGTTGACCAGCCAATATCTTATTTAAGCAGAAAGTTAAGTGATCGTGAACAAATGTATTCTACGTCAGAACGGGAACTTTTGAGTATAGTCTATGCGATCGAAAAATTTAGACCTTATATAGAGGGCACTCATTTTACTGTTGTTACGGATCACAGTGCACTCAAAACATTAAACAACATGAAAGATCCACATGGTAGATTAGGGCGCTGGGCTATGAAGTTGCAGCAATTTAGTTTTGACATAATTCACAGACCAGGCAAAAGTAACGTTGTGCCAGATGCTTTGTCTAGGGCTGTTAATGCATTGGCAATAACAGATGAAAGTAATATACAAATTTTAGATAAGCATAAGGATGATTGGTATAAAAATAAAATCGCAAGAATCGAAAGCGGGCAGGATGTTAGTCATGACTGGCAGATTAAAGATGGGTTATTGTATAAAAAAATTCGTTTGAAACAATATCCTGACAAAATGAACGATTGGAAATTAGTTATACCAAAGTCTTTGCGAACCGATATTTTAAAATACTATCATGATGATGTTAAATCAGGTCATTTTGGTATACGTAAAACATTATTCAGGATAAAACAACATTATTTTTGGCCCGACATGCTAAGAGAAGTCAGACAATACATCGGGAAGTGTGACACATGCGCGAAGGTGAAAGTATCACAAAAATTACCTTTAGGTCATATGGGTCAACATAGAATAGTTACTGGTCCGTGGCAGGTCATATCTTTGGACTTAATGGGTCCATTTCCTAAAAGTAAAAATTTTAATACGATGCTTTTAGTAATAACGTGTTTATTTAGTAAGTTTACATTATTATTTCCTCTAAGAACGGGCAAAGCGGATAAAATCTGCGAAATTTTAGAGAAACAATTTCTATTATTTGGTCGCGTTTCAGCTATAATTTGCGATAACGGCAAGCAATTTGACTCACATTTATTTAGAGATCTTGCACATAAATATAACAGTCAAATTTGGTACACCCCTAATTATCATCCTCAGAGCAATCCCACGGAACGTGTCAACAGAGTTGTTGGTACTATGATAGCTTCTTACATTAGTTCTAAAAAACATAATGAATGGGATAAACATTTACAAGAATTCGCTCATGCCATACGGACGTCAGTTCATGAAACTACAGAACACACCCCGTCATTTTTATTTTTTGGCCGAGAAACATCATTTCCATTTAAACTTACAAGTTCGGTCTGCACACAATCTCATGTTCATGACATGCCACTCCTCGTTGACACTAAAGAATATCTATCAAAACTGAAGTCTCAACATGAGGTGTATAAAGTGGTGGAACAGAGGCTAAAAACAAAAAAAAGAGAGAAAGAGAAGAGGCTAAAAAAAGTCTCAAGTGTTATAATGAAAAACGTCGAGAAGCAAACTTTAAGGTTGGAGATGTAGTATGGAGAAGGACTAAATTTCTGTCCAAAGCTGGAACGAAATTCATGGCTAAGTTAGCACCGAAATTTGAAAAGGCAATAATAGCTAAGAAATTATCTGATAACGTTTTCCATTTAAATAATGTTTTTGGCAAATCTATTGGTGTTTGGCATGCAAAGGATTTGAAGGCATCGGGACGTGACGACGATGAGAAGAAATAAAAATACATCTTTTATAAGTTATATTTTTTTTTCTTCCTTAGGTTGGGGGAATATAATGAATTACCTCTGGTACCTATTCATTATGTTTAGCAGTGTTGATTCAACATTTTCACGCGTCTCGTCAGAGCAGCCGACAGCGCAGTGCTCGGGCGGCGCAACCATATATCGCGGCATCTGAGTTCGAATCCTGACGCTTTGTATGAACTTTTTATATTTTTATTTTTCCTTTTTAATTCTCCCGTTTAGTGGAGGTGGAGAGGGGTCACGGTCATTTAGCGATCAGCTGTCTAATGAGACAGGTCGTGCATATAAGGTACATTCGTACAGGTCGTGCATTGTTTGTGGCCATTTTGTAGTATCAAGTAATAAGGATTGTTATAATTTTGCAATGAGCACATACCTAACACTGTTTTAAGTTCGTGTTCTCCAAAAGGGGGTAAGTTGTACAATATTGTAATTTAGATTAGAATCTTTGATTCAGCTCGGCATAGTTATAATGTTCTTTCTTGTTGTCGTAGCTTGAAGATATGCCCCTTTTAACCATGATTCAATAAATACGTGAGACCCTGAGATCCGCTAGCCGAGGTCCACCGGTTTTGGCAGAGTTCCCAGCCTGGAGCGAATACTCTCCTGGCGTCCAATTAATTAGTTTTACATTACTTATAAGATAGACATAGGTTTAGTTTGTAATTAATTTGTAATTAGTACAATAAAGAAATATTATGGTAACTTGATGTTGAATTTAATAAATAAACCCGTAACAATGAGGCAACTAATAATATTCGAAATATTAAAGATTCTCGATCGGATACATTAAAGGGGCCGCCGATAGAAGACGATCAAAAAATCACCGAATAGTTTATATTGAATAATTTAACATTATGTATTCCATTGAATGTTAAGCACGTTTTTTATTCATATTACAGCGTATTCGAATATATTTTTTTATTTGAAAACAAATATTCTAATCCGACACAAGTTCGAGGTTATAAGCTTTTAAATTTAGAAATTAGTCAAAAATATCATTTCTATATAATACTATTTTTCGTTTGGCGAGAAAGAATAAGAAAGTATTACTCATTTTTTTACAATCGATCTCATACTTTTGATATAACACGATTTTATTCACTTTGTTCCTAATACAAATTAACTTGGCCAAATAATTAGTTTGGCCATTCAAAGGTGCAATGTTGCCATGCTTGTTTCTAAATATTGTATATATAAAGCCATTTATAAAAAATACAAATAATGAATCATCATTTCGGCGAGTGTCAACATCCTCATTGGTTGCTGAATCGCCAACGGTTGGTTTTCTGCATGGTACTGCGCGGAAATTGATTAAGAGTTAAGAAAACTGCAATTCGCTTTCTGGGTGAACGCGCTTTAAGTCTGAGACTGCTATATTATTATGTAAGTTTGCAGTCAAGCAGAAATAGTTTATTGACTCAAACAGAATTTAACTGCCTCGTTGGTCTATGCCCGAAATATGTTCTAATTTCAGAACTTTATCTGGTATAAGTGACGCCATTCGATTCAGTGCTCCGGTATGATGCCACGTAGAAACCGATTAGGGGTTTTGAGAAAATATAACTGACCTTATAGCTTAGTCTGCTAGCATATGCGATTGCATCTTAGATTACCATTAGGTAGAATTGCAGTCAAAGGCCCTCGCTGACATCAAGCAATTCGCAGGGAATCGTCGATTGTTGCAAGACAAAAAAAAACACACAACAATGGACGCCTATGTTTGAAATACGTCTTGACGTTTCAAAAGTGATTATATTAGGCCTACTTGAAATAAATGAATTTTGAATATGAAAAAAAAATAGCAGTTGTAGTTCGTGACAGAGCTCGTCTGGGTAAGTATAACCACGATGTTTTTTTCTGCCGCTAAGCAGCATTGTTGCAATGTTATGTTCCGGTTTACAGGCACGTGAGACTTGTCACCGTCTCAGGTCGCGGCACGTTGCAGGACGTATTCCTTGCATTCTTTCAGATATCACTAATTTCATCTCATTCTCACAACATCTTGTAGAGTTCTCATCTCATTTTCACATCTTGTTACTCCTTCCCCGTTCTAGCACAGAAAAGCGGGACACCGTGAGCGGTGGCATCCTTATGTGTTTGTTATTCCATCATCAAGCACGAAGGCTTTTTCTAGGCAAGCGTGCTCCAACCTAGACCTCATCATTGCTTTCTCACGAGCACGATTATCGTCAAGCGCTGGCCTATCGTTAATAATAAGAAAAAATAAATAAAGATATTGTCTTTAGGCGATAGTTATTCTCATACCATCTGTTTGAACCGTCAATATTACTATAAAAATATTGTTTGTCTGTAATATCGGTTTACGGACGGATCATTTTACGTGATAACGCCCTGAGTAGGTGAGAATCGAGCGTGCATCTCTATCGCTTGTTTCGCGCTCTCGCTTACACTCTCGTCTTAGTTAGAACGTGACAATGAGTCATGCTTTTTCTTGCATGCAGCCGGCGTTCATCGATTGGGCGACCGATTGGCGCAGTGGGCAGCGACCTTGCTTTCTGAGTCCAACGCTGTGCAGTCCCACATGTGTGATGAACATGAATGTTTTTCAGTGTCTGGGTGTTTATATGTATATTGTAAGTATTTATGTATATTGTATATTATTCATGAAAATATTCGTTAGTCATCTCAGTATCCATAACACAAGCTACGCTCGCTTTGGTGCTAGGTGGCGATGTGCGTAATGTCTTATTTATTTATCGATTTAAGAGACATTATTAAGTCAAGAAGTTATAAGGCAACTCACTGTTGGTAGCTGACAACAGGGCACGAGTGATGGCGGGCGACGTAGCACGATCTGGTCCCTTGCCGCGGACCTCTTCACGCATCGACGGCAGCGCCACCAAGGCAACCGACAGCAGCAACACCAACAGACACGTGGCCGGCTGGGCTTTGCCGCTAGAACTGGAGGTCACGCCGGTTAGGACGTTCTGCAACAAAACAAAAAATTATGTCAAACACAATCCCGTACAAATTGGACTTGTCCGCGTTACTTTAAAACGAAATAACGCTTCGCTGTATACCATAGGTTGAAAAAAGAGAAATAGATAACAAAAAAATAACGTACAAGCCTTGTCGTTAAAAAGCAATATCTACAGGGCGACCTAACGGAGAACATTGTGTTAAGTAATTTATGGGATAGGATGCATCCATACATCCAGGCAGACATTTTTGAATTTTGATTTTCTTTTTGAAATTTTGAATCCATGCTCAATGTGTGGAGGAAAAATGAAATTTATAAATTAGTATGAACTTCTCATTACGAGAGACCGTAGTGCACCACGTCGGCCAAGTGCATATAGGTGAACATTTTTAAATGGTAAAACAAATAAGAAGATCGTTTAAGAGCCTTAAACGGGTAAGATAGCGAACCGCTTTGTTTAAAAAGGTTGTATCTCACCTGCAATCTCTTTAACTGTTGCGTTAGCGACTGGTTCTGTGACTGCAGTATTTTTATCCTCCTGATAAGTGTTTGATTATCAGCCGTGCACTGTTTGACCCTGCGAACAAAGTAACGTATAAAATTACCTGTGTTATTATATATTTCTTAATTCAAATTACATCAGTCAATTTAACGTGTTTAAAATTAAATACAAAATTCATATATTCAGGCTCAGGTTGCCTTTAAAAGATCACTTTTAGTGATAAGGCCGCCTTTGCACCCTAGCACTAAGTACTATTACTGTTTTCCTTGTATTTTCCTTTTTTTGTTGTGTTGCAATAAAGTTTTTCTATTCTATTTTCTATTTTAAGGAAGCCCTCTCTTGATCACTTCGGACACATTAAGCCCATCCGTTTGTAGTGACTCTACCACTATTCCGGAAGGCAGATTCTACCCAGAAGACGCGGCAAGAAACTCAGGAGTTACTGTTTTCCAACATAAACATCGGCAAATTAGCATGGATGATTTGTCATTGATAATTAATCTCACAAGAGTATTAGAACCACCACGTTCTTCCACTTCGGCTTAACGGATTTAGTTTACCCTGTGTTACGCTTTGTGGTCAACTGGGCTGCAATGCATTTAAATATCACTTCATATCCAAATTCTTTACTGTATATATGAATGACTGTAATCACAATCAAACGTAGGTAACCTAAATTGAATTTGGCTTTAAACTGGTTGCAGTAAGGCTTTCAATTTTGGACTTGAGCTAATATCCTTTATTGATAAATCGTTGATAAAGTTCAATATATATTTTTTGTAAATCGTGGGCGAATTTTTGCTATAAACAGGTTGGCTACGCAGTTTATTATCTGTTTTTCACGACTTCGGGTTCATTACACTGCGTAAGGATCGTAAAATTTGGCGGAATTTATTTTATAGCTGCTGTGAATAAACTATAAAGAAAAGATATACCTGAATATTGGTATATTTAACTACTAGTTGATAACTAGTAGTTCGTGAAACGTTGGTGAACTATTGGTAAACGGTTGATGTAAGCCTAGGTACATCTTTAGATTAGGCTTTACTTATGCGTTAGTGGAAACGGTGATAATCTTTTTATGCTGTGGCTTTAAAATAAATTTCATAAGGAAGTTTGAATACAGTCAACACATTATTGAAGGATGACTAAAGACTTGACCTCGTCTAGATATAATAAATAAAAATATAAGATAACGAAGATAAGCAAAAATTTAAATCCACTTATTAAAAACACACAATATGGCGCAAAAATAAAATGTTATTGACTAAGGATTAGCTTTTTAAATAAAAGAGATAATATATACCGATTGTCTGTATTTAAATCTATTAACAATGATATTAAATATTCTTTGACGGTATTTAGACGGCGTTGTTCAGTTACATCTCTGAAAAAACCATCAAATCTAAACCCTATATATTAAATAAGTAGGTCTAAATCACAGCTTCTCATTCTTGGAAAAGAGTTTCTTCATATAATGCCTATTACAAAGTTTAAATGTGTTAAAATGAACTAACAAGGAAAAACCTAAGTAGGTATTCACAAATAGCAGTTATTAAACAGCTATAGCCGTTTGTGAGTGAATCACAAACCGAGAAGCAGCGTAAAAACGTGCCACGTATATTGCATACAGTTGGAACTGCTATAAGGTCGACAATCGCACTGGATTTCGTGAGTCATGCCTGATGCAAGATTACTTTCCAATTTGATATGATGGTTTTTTGATATTTTAGTGTCTAAAGTCTTATTTCGTATTTTATTGCAATTATGTAATTTCTTGCTTCCGCCTTCCGCTTACATTTTAATTTAACTTGGTTCTTTCGTCTGTCTACCTTACCGTTTCAAAAATTGTAATAAATTGTTCAAGGACTTGGATGGCATCCGATTAAATTTATATTTGGAATCCCTAGCTGCGGAGCAATATAAATCTGGCACCATGGAGCGGGTCTGATTATTGGGTCAGAAGATATCATAGGATTTCCGATATATAGTTAACGTTCCTACACCCAGTTTGATCAATCGTTAGATTGGTATCGGATGCCTCAGTATAGATGTCATTCAAAGTTTGATAATAAATAAAAAGCTTGTTTATAGACAAGTTTTTTTGATAATTTTATTATTTTATATGTATCTCTCAAGGTTGCCTAGATTCTAAAATGGTCAGTGGGTATTTTCGCCATAGGAAAGTTGGGGTAACTTATGTTTTACTAAAGAGAAGAAAATTAATTTTATGCCAATAACAATGGTATAATGATATATACATAGGTTGCCTGGATTCGATCGCTGTTTTAGCCTCTTGCATATTTTAGTTCCAGTCAGTGCGAGATTTCAGCTTACGAATTGTGGGGCATCTCAGTTATACACGAAGTAAACTATTTCAACACATGATAAAAAAAGACTTTGCGATGCGAAAAAAAAATATAATTATTTTGGAATACAATGATTTCACCTTCTATCCTAAGGATGCCAATATCCGATCGCTGTTGACTCTCGTATATCTACTATGTAGTTTCAGACAGTTCTCACAGAGACTGGGGTAAAGAACAAGATGTTTTTTCCAGATTATTTATTGAGAAAAATATAGATGGTTTAAATTTCACAACTCTTGGCGTTGTTATCTTGTCGTCCTATCTATATTCGTTCTCACACTAGGTAATGAACGAATGAAGCTATTTGTGATAACCCATTTTTTCTCAGATGACATAACTATCAATTACAAAATATATGTTTATAATATCTGAAGATAAATATTATAATTTTTATTATGAAAACTGTTATTAAAATAAATGTAAGTATAATTGTTTACAAATATGTGCGTTTTTTTTGGTATCTGATGCCCAACAGGCAAAAAAAATCTATTTATTGTTACCTCAATATATTGATATAACGCCGAAAAGTTTGTTTATTTGTTCGCGCTAATCTCTAGAACTACCAGCAGAATTTGATTCCAGAGCCCAATTATCGAGGAAGGGTATAGGATATTTATCATCAGGCTACGGACCTCAGAAGCCGAGAAAACGAAGTAAGAAGGAAGGCGATGGTTCTACATTTTATTTTATAGCGGATGAAAGTTTTTAAAGGAAAAATAACATATCATATGTTATTACATTCCTTTAAGTCTTCATAATCATCATCATATCATTACCACCCCACTACAGGGCACGGGTCTCCTCCCTCAATGAGAAGGGGTTAGGGTCGTAGTCCACCACGCTGGCCCAGTGCGGATTGGTGGACTCCACACACCTTCCAGAACATTATGTCGAACGCTCAGGTATGCAGGTTTCCTCACGATGTTTTCCGTCCCCGTTGAGCAAGTGGTATTATAATTACTTAAAACACACATAACTTAGAAAAACTGAAAGGTGCGTGCTGGGATTCGTACTCGGCCCCACGTAAGTGAAGTCGAGCTTCTACCCACTGGGCTATAACCGCTTAAAGCGTTAAACCGGTTTTATTCAAGTTTTCACTAATAAGCAGTCTCTCGGAGAAGGTCCGACACAGAGCAACTCGTGCATAGCATAACCTGGGTGAGTAAACGTTTTAGCAACTAGTTAAAACAGAGCTCACTTAGTACGAAAGTATCGAAACACCCTTATGGTGTTGAGAATATCTTTAATAATATTTTTTTTTTCTCGCAAGAACCCCTCGCATGAGAGGTGTTGACATAGAAAACACGTTTATCAGAGGATAAAACTACTTTTACATATGTTTTGTGTACAACAGAATTGGCATCAATGCCTCTTATTCTAGTGTTGTGTATTTCGTACTGCCAAATAATATTTTAATCGTTCGTCGTTTATGCACACACTAACGGCCTAGTGCTTTCACTGGGCTGTAAGTATATGGGCGAACTTTATTTCGTTAAACTCTAACTTTAGAGTAGCATTAGGTCAATAAAAACGGTGATTTCTAAAACACCACATCTGATGCATTACTAATAAAAATAACATGTTATGATGTAATTTTAACTAATAATTATGAGTGCCTTTCTATTTTCTTTCATGACTTATCACGGTCTTGTACCTACCTAATATTTTATTCAAATTATTACTTACAACTTTCTTTGACTTAAAAATTTAACATTAACCTTGACATTCGTAAAATAATAATTTAACATATTAAAATTAACATCTGTTATGCTATTTTAAAACATTATGATTTAAAATAGCATAACAGATGATTTTAAATAAAATATCGCCGATATACCTACTTACTAATATTATAAATTCGAAAGTGTTTGTTCTTATGTTTGTCCTTTTAGCATAGAGTTAATTGATAGGATGAAGTAACAAAAGCTACTTTTTATTCTAGGAAACAAACTGTTTCCACGGGATTTGAAAAAACCGTAACAAACGCGGACAAAGAACGCGGGTTAAAATATACCTCATCTACACTTTAACCGATTTACGTCCATTGCTGGACATAGGTCTATTGTAATTTAGCCCAGCAGTATTTTGGCCCAGCATCGTTCCAAAATCCACGATGCTGGGCCGCTCGAGTCCAGCGGCTACCCGCGACTCGTTTCATTACGACTGTCCACCTAGTTGGGGATCGACCAACGATGCGTTTACCGTTGCGGTTGGAATGGCGACAGATAGGGGTCTACGTCCATCGTTTCTTGGAGCTATTTGTCCCGCCCAATGCCACTTCAACTTCGCGACTCATTGAGCTATGTCGGTAATCTAGGTGTTCAATTAGAGAAACTCCTAACATAGCTCTTTCCATCGCCGGCTGAGTCTGAACCTTATTATGAGGCCCATAGTTAGTGACCTCGTTTCAGATCCTGGAGTCAAGGATCTGAAACGTGGTCCATAACCATCGACACTTGCTAGATGTAGAATCACGCACTAAAGGTACACAACGATACTGCTACATTAGAATTAGTGTACCGAGACGAAACGGTACTTTCACTCTCCAATGCTCCGTAAGGGGTCATTCATTACGTATTAATTAAAGTGGCACCGGAATATAAATTATATTAATATTTTAAATCCGAAAGTGAGTTTTTTTATTCTTACTGTACGCCCTAACTGAGTACTAAATCTATTTGATTTTTTGACGGATAGTAACATAGGCTACTTTTTATTCCAGGAAAAAGAACAATTTCAATTAACCATCGACAATGGATTTCCTTAAACATATTATAACTATATCGTTCGTGTTTTGAGCATATAAGCACTAACGATCTACGAAACAAAGACGTACGTAACTTACCTAGCAATTTCGAAAACGTTAATGTACTTTTGTGTCTTACCATATTCTAAGATCTGTTAACTATTTTTGTTTTATAGCTTATTCGGATGAAAGCCGCCGCGTGATGAACTCGACGTCGCGGATTCCAATTTCGAAAACTATATAAATTCGTACTATATACTCAGTAGCCATAATAAACCACTAGCATATAAATCTACTCAATTAACTTCTCTTTTTACAATGGTTTAAAATTTAGTTGTATAACTGCACATTTGCTTTTTAAGTAAACGTACAGATCTGCAGAATATTTTAATGCTTTCTTGCTAGCAACCGTTTTTTCTCAGCGCGGCGAGGTTATGATATACAAGGTGTTTAAAAAAAACCAATATTACTCTATTCAGAGTATTGATGACAGTATCAACTACCGTATTTTTCTGTTGAAGTGTGAAAGTAACCTTAAGAGTTTAACTTATATAGGCTTTGCATCGCATTCTCAAATTTCACGATGCTAGTCTCAAATAAAATATATTTCGAAAACCGCTAGTTGTACGCTTAGATCTTTTAAACTCCGCAACGGATTCTTCTCTCGGACTCGCTTTCAGCATAAGATAGAATGTTCAGTAATCATACATATACAGAAAGCAACGATATTCAAATATTTGTAATGCGATGTCGTAACAAACGTAGTTTGGTTCGCCTACATTGATAACTAAAAGAGAAAAATAATAAATAAACAAATAATAAATATACTACGACAATACACACATCGCCATCTAGCCCCAAAGTAAGCGTAGCTTGTCTTACGGGTACTGAGATGGCTGATGAATATTTTTATGAATTATATACATAAATAGTATAAATACTTAGAAAATACATATAAACACCCAGACACTGAAAAACATTCATGCTCATCACACAAACATTTTCCAGCAGTGGGAATCGAACCCACGGCCTTGGGCTCAGAAAGCAGGGTCGCTGCAAACTGCGAAAATCGGCCGTCAATAAATTAACGTACTACGGCATTGTATTATTAATCACTCCAAACTACCCCAATTTGGGATCTACTTGGCACACACGCAAAGCTGGGGCAGATCGCCAGTGGCGTGCACAGGTTCTTCGAACAGGGTATGCATAAAGCACGTACATAGAAAAATCGAATGGTAAACAGGACAAATTTCTTTCCAATAAAAGTTATATAAAATAAATTGGGTAGGCAGTGCTTTTGTACATGTATGAAGTGCACGCCACTGCAAGACGCTAGTGTAAAATTAATGAATTTTGAATATTTGAAAAGTGCTTACCTATCTTCCAATCCGTCAACATATTCCTTCTTGCGCTTACGGGAGTCTTGAGCGGAGATCTTATTCCTGATTTTGCGACGGATCCTCTTGAGTTCCCTTTCCTCGTGTTTGGTTAGAGGATAGCTTGTTGGTAATGTGATGCCCTCCTTTGCTAGCAGCCGTCTCTCCTCGGCGGTTAGAACGAGACGGGGATAGCCGTTTCTGCCGTCGTTGATTTGCGTCTCCCTGGGGTCATCATCGTCGTCGCTGTGTTCGCTGCCTGAGTCATCTACAAAATATTCGATGACTTGAGCATGCGTAATCTTAAACGCTAATGTCTTGAGCATAACTGAGTTGGTTTCGTTGCTATTATGTATAATTCTGGGAAGTCGATTAATTTTTACGGCCATCTTAAATGCTAAGCTCAAGAGTGCTTGTGGTTGTTTGAACGAGCTGATATATTATATTGTAATGTTTATAGACGAGCGCTTGACTGCAATCACACCTGATGGTAAGCGATGATGCAGCCTAAGGTGGAGCGCGCTTGCCTAGAAGATGCCTATTCACTGTTGATTTGAAGGTACTCATATTGTAGGTACTGGGCAAAATGGAAGCTGGAGGGGTATGGAAGTACTAGTCGGATTCCCTAAATCTTTCTAACCAAGTAAACTCATTAATTCAATAGTTGATTTATCAACAGTAGGCTCATGTACAGATACGTCATGAATTGCCAATACCAGTACACTGCGGGACTAAAGGCCTCTCCTAACGGGAGGGTTCGGTATACAGAATAATGGCTACCAACTAGTAATTTTTCGGATGGTAACTAGCCAAGATCAAATATGGGACATAAAGGTCAGTATTATTTAAATAACAGAGTAAGATACATTCTTATCAATTTTCTGGAGTCCCGATACACTTACCTATCTGATACATTTATGTACTACGTTTTGATAGATTAACTGCGACATATTTTTTTTATCGTTGATAAGTAGTTATTCGAAGCCGGTATTAGCTCATGAATAGGCAAGCGGAGCTAAATTTAACAGTCTTACTACGACTTACCAAATGTATAAATAATTAAGAATGCATAAAGGGCCCCATACACAAGACGATCAGACGCTCTGATTAATCGCACGAAAATCGCTTTGATTCATTGAATCAAAACTTACGTCCAATCAAAAATATTGGTCGTTGAGATCGACAATTTACTTGTTTGCATCGGGACTTGGCACCACACAACGCCAATTATAATAAATACTTACTTAGAATTAGACTACAATTCTCACCTATTTTTTAAGTAGCATCTACCAGTGACAGAAAACATGTGAAGTAATACCAGTACCAGTAGTACATGGTTATATAATGCGGAGGAAAGAAAATAATGTAAAAAAATAGGAGTACACCACGCATATCCTCTATCACACCATCAAAAAAGGGGATGATGATTTTATTATGGAAAAAAAACATGTTTTATAGATCCCACTAAGCCAGTGATAAAGTAAGAAGAAAAATGAGACAAAAACGTTTATCGACTCGTTGCAATCATCAATGTCGTCTTTAAATAGCTAAATCGTTAATTAAATAGTCATGCCCTATCCATCCCTCGTTTCGATCAGTCTGAAACGACGCATTTAAGCGACGCGACAGATCGTCCCTTGTATGGGAACCATAATGTTTTTATCTACTATGGGCCTAGCAAATAAACGTGGAATGAACGACGTCATAGTTATTAAGTTTTTTCACGATCTGATACTGAAAGGTGCTCTCAGTCAAAGTGTAGCAAAACGCTGATTATTATTTCGCCTTGCTGGGTTAGTGATTTACATTAACATAATAAAGTTAAACTCTTAATTTCAGAAAAAACGTACTCAATGTGTAAAATAATTAACGACGTCATTAAACTGTATTTTTCATTCTCGTTCTCGTTTAATGCAACAACCTTGTCTGGCCCGGTACTACGATCAATAATATAGGTACTAGACAAACGGTTCGCTGCGAACTCGTCCGCCTGAGAAGTAAATTCACTATTTGTCATTATAATTTTGTTGTTTGTATAAATATATATATATATATATTTTATTTATCTCTTTTAATAATTTATTATATAAGTTATTAGAAGTATGTACTTAGTGTGTAAATTTATGTATTGTTTATTTTAATTGCGATTTCCCGTCTCTCATGTATTATTGTGTACTATCGTTGTAGGTTACCTGGCAGAGATCACTTTTAGTGATAAGGTCGCCTTTTGCTTTTATTCCTTTTTTAACTATATTTGTAATTTCTCCTTTACTACGCTACGTCAAGTTACATACTTTCATTCTACGATCCACCGTGTCGCATCGCCCGCGTTTTGCTGACTGCTAAAGGTCGCAGCAAGATGTTCAACTTTGCAGTCCTGCTTTATGCCTACCCTGGCCACAAACCCGGTGAACGCCACTGAGTCTAGCACATTGATCGAAGGTCCGGTAACCAAAATTGGAACATAGGTACTGAAATGTCACTTGCCCTACCAGTCGCTGACATTTAACGTGATTAACGCACTACTTACACCGGGCCAGATATTTTTGTTGTAATACGAGTAGGTACTAAAATACGTCTTCACAATCATTACTATGAATACTCAGTGCTTCTGAATACACAGTCAAGGTTCCACCATTAAAGTTGAAAGATGACGTATAATTTTGACGCTTGCCTTTTAATCCGATTGATGCATTTAATGGTTTTAAAATACGTGTGTTAGGTTGATAAGTGATCGTATATTTGTGTTGGCAACTAGCCGTGACTTCGTCCGTGCAGGATTTATCTTCATATCTCAGGGATCCTCTTATTTTTAAGTATTATTACAAGACTATTGTAGAAGGTACCCCCCATATAAGCAAATTAACATAAAAAAAACACTTAATAACTGTTAACTTTATATATCCCACTAATCCTAATAATATTAAATATGCGATTTTTTTTATGGATGGATCATTCACGCAAAAACTACTGAACGGATTTTGATAAAATTTTACAGTAATATAGGTCATAAAAAAAACAGATAGGTTGTCGTATATTGTTCGTATATTGCATGGAAGACGGTATTCCAGACCTTGCGTTTACTTAAGATAATGACGAAAATAATTCTGTCAGTTAAGATTAGATATTGGTGCATGTACAACCGCTTTGGCAATTGCCAACCTCAGCGTCGAAAGATCGCGAGTTCAAAAACACCATAAAAATATTTTGAGAGTACAATGACCGAATTTAACAAACTGATTACAGCACTCTGTAACCAGACAATTGACACCAATCTATGAGCGTACGTGATTGGTGTAACACATTAATATACAAGCCGCTAGTTACCCGCGCCTTTTTTTTTTCGATGGAATTTTAAACACGATGAAGGAAAGGTACGATAATATGCAACATAAACTTCGTGTTTAAAAAAAAAAAATTGTCGTTCTCCAGAATATCTGTTGAAACAGTTATAACCCGCACCACTAAATAATAGATATGCTTAAGGGCAGCCGATGTCATGCTATCTCTTTCGCACAATAAACGGGCATGGAAATATAACGGCCGCCTTTTATAAATCTATTCTTTAATGGCACGGGTTTTACAGTAGTCTACTACAGTCTTTTTGGGCGACCTTCATGGTGGCCAAAAGGTATGCAGAATATTATTTTTCAACGCCCTGGCGCGGCTTTCTACCTATACCTACCTATAGAGCTACTCAAAGCTATAATGATTTTCGGATTTAGATTTATTTAATCTTACTCTTGCTCAGTTAAAAAAACATCTTTATTCTAAATTCTAACTTCTAATTGTTCTACGTAAAAGTTCTACTTATGTTTTCACATATCCACTTGGATTGGATGGATATTGTTAATACGGGTATTCCCTTATTTACATTATCTGTCAATAATATGTGTTTTATACATATTCTAAAGTTTCATAATTATGTTATAAGTTTGCTGTCAATTTTAATGTATTTCGTTAGATTTATTAGCGGCTACTTAATTGGTGTATGTGTTATTTTCTTTGTACTAATTTTAAGTATTAAGTATAATGTTTGGGCCTTAATAAATAAAATAAAATAAAAAAAATAGTTTATTTATGTAATCAACTTGTATATACATATGTTTAAATTTTACGTCAGTTTACGTTAACGAAAATCCTAAGGTTTAGAATACTATGTCTCAGGTTACTACCCTCTTTTTATATGACATATTATCTTGACGTCCCTGATATAAGGATTATATTTCTGAAACAACATCTTCACACAGAATTAAATTAAGACTGTTTTAAGCGATGGTAGGAAGCCCCGAAGACTACGCACTAGTTCACTATTATAATCTTTATCAGTAATTTCAGTATCACAGCTTACAATGAGGCCAATAAATTATTGTATTTAAAGCTATTGCACCGAACTGCAAGTTATAAAAGCGTGAAACAATCCGTATGCGACGCTGCGATTTCCAGATTTTTTTGAATTTCGAGTTTAGTATTAATTCAATTATATATTTATACTAATAAAAAATAGGATAACTACAGTAATGTAATTAGTAATGTTTAATGACAACATAACTATTACATATTTTTTATTTCATCCCAAAATTTTAAAAAATAACTTACGTAATTTGTTCTGGTGGAATCCTAAGACATTTGTTTATGGAGATATTTTTTTCTGAATCGTGTAAGGCGGATAATAATTAAGGCAGAAATATGGTCAAGAATCTTCTTGGGAATGCATTTCGCATAGATTTTCGCATTGATGTCAATAGTAAAAATCCTTCCAAAATGTCAAAATGAAAAATATAGAACTTTCATAAAATGTCCAAACTTCAGAGTTTCGTAAAATCCTTCCTAAGTGGATAGAAGGAGCGTACCCTCGAAATTTCAAGTTTGAATGCTTAATAGTTCCTGAGATTTCGTGATTAGTTAGTCAGTCAGCGAGTGGTATGTTACGATGTCCCCGGAACTATCCGAAAACTTACTTCAACTGTAAGTTTTCAAGTGAACAGACTTGTCACTAAAGTTAGCGCTAAGTTCTTTTTATTTACTATATTATGTACCTACCGACCGTTTTATTTAAGAGTACTGGTACTTTCAGAGACTAGCCCTATAAAAAAAAATCCTCCAGCTTTATATAGATAGCTGTCAAATCACGACCTTCAGCCTCGTTATCGACCTTCAGTTGATTTTCCCTTATATTGTATTTTTGATGTCAGTTTGTAAACGTACGACCCAGTAACAAATAGAAGCATATTGGTGTATTCATCTTTCTGTTTTGTTAATTATACGAAATTTGAAACCACATAAGCGAAACCATCGGGAAGAGTGATTCGCTAATAAACAACTAATAAGGCATAGCAATGTTTACGCACGCTACTGAAAAACATGTTGTTATCATTGAACCAGTTATTTCTAAATCATCTTTACTTAAACACTGTAAAATAATTGTCGACTTTAAGAACGATTACAGTTTAATAAAATCACTACAACAAACAGCCTAAATATTTGACTCAAATTAGCTAATTACTATAAGTATTTAATGTATAGTTCTAATTGTAAAACAGTAAAATTTCTATTGTTAACTTTTTGTTTTAGAATTCTAATCCTGATTTTATAAAAGTCATGGTATGGAAGAAACACTGAAAGTAATACTGATATAAGTTAAATGCTAGTACCTAAGAGCTTGTAAAATATTGTCGTCAATATAAAAATATGGTTTATAAACGTCGATGTTATTTGGGTATATCTATATGAATATTTAATTGAAGAAGCAAGATTCTAAGCCCCGTAATTGCTTAATAAGAGCGATAAAGTGCGAAATAAAAACAACAAGCCTGCTTTTACAGAGCATCAGATCGACGTGTTTTTTTTACATAGATATAATAGAAGAGCCGGAAAGTAACTATGCTGTTTTATCTCTGGTAAACCGAGTATTACTGCAGGATTTTTCAAAAATCTACATATAAACGCGGAAAAAACCTAGTTATTGAATAAAGTAACATTACTCACCCAAATGGTTGCCATTTTGTTCGTAATCGCGATCGTCCCGCGTGTCCATTTTGAAATCTTGCATTTTGCTCTGCGACAGAAGGTTGGCTGCGGCAATTTTGATATTCGAAGCGTTCTTTAGGTCTGCAGCGTTTATTATCTTGATGGATTTGAGATCCTTCATGTCCTTGAATGTAACTGGAAGGAGTATGGATCTGGGGTTTCCATTCATCGGCGCAACTCTAATAAGTCTCCGCTGGGGGGCAACGCTCTCTACCGGTTTGGAATACACTTTAGTTTGAGGGTTGATGACTTGTACATTCGTTAGCTTGAGGGGCTTTTGAGGTTGCGCCTTTACGACTAGCTGCGGTTTCTGTACTGAGGCGGCCGGTAATCTTATAGTCGGTTTTTGGACCTTCGGTTGGACGGCTTGCGGCGTTTGGGAGAGACGCCGTTTTCTACCTAGGTTACCTATGAATTATATAATAGTTTTCATTTTCAGAGCCAATGAATATAATGTAAATGTGGTGTCGGAGAAGGATGCTATATGGACCGCTAAGAGTACAAATATATCGATTCTGGAGCAGCAACATTGCGCTACAAGAATATTCTTAGATAATACTGGTAGGGTAAAAGACCACGTGGCCGATCACCTCACAGGCCAGGATATCGCAGACGCTAACAAAAAGGCCCAGGGAAAGAACAGGATGGAAGGCAGTAATAAAAATCTGAATTTGAAAATAGGAAAATAAGAACTTGAATCCGGACACGATCTTCAGTAATTAAGTAAACGACGAAGAAGAGAATATATAAATACTCACGTATCAATTGAGTGAAAGCGGAGCTTGCTTGCTACAAGCAACCTTGTCACTAAGAAATTCATAAATTGTATTATAACCTCGATGTATTGAACGAGTTTATGCATTGGTAGATCGATCGATTGGAGTTTGTTGCCATTTCAACCGCGCTTATATTTAATTTTTGCGGATACCGCTACTTTTCCTGTATAAAAGAGTATTGTATACCCATCTCCAGGATGCAAGCGGAAATATAAGTTCCAAATTTCATCGTAGACGTCGTTCGTCATCGTTTGACGGCCGACTGGTGCAGTGGGCAGCGACCCTGCTTTCTGAGTCCAAGGCCGTGGGTTCGATTCCCACAACTGGAAACCGTTTGTGTGATGAGCAATAAGTGTTTTTCAGTGTCTGGGTGTTTATATGTATTTTCTAAGTATTTATGTATATATAATTCATAAAAATATTCATCAGTCATCTTAGTACCCATAACACAAGCTACGCTTACTTTGGGGCTAGATGTCGATGTGTATATTGTCGTAGTATATTTATTTATTTATCGTAGGCAACAAAAAAAATCATTTTTTTAAACATGGAATAGAAAAGAAAAACTTTATTGCAACACGACACAATAGACACAAGGAAAACAGTAATAGTACTTAGTGCTAGGGCGCAAAGGCAGCCTTATCACTAAAAGTGATATGTTATATATATGTATATATCAGATTGCGAAATTCCTTCTGTATTAGAAACCTATAGAATCATATAAAATGCCTAGGTTGGTGCGTATATTCAGCTGCTATTGTATTTGTTCCCGATGAGTCAGACTAGAACAACTGTTTTATCTTACGCAACAATGGAATTGTTGTGTTAACAAAATGTTAACCTACCTACCTATACAGTAAGTATAGAAGTTACGAAAAATATAATCCAAGGGCTTCTGCCATTGTATTTTAAAGAACACCTGATTAAACAAGCTATGGAATAATTATTTAACGATTATAATGAAGGAAAAATATTTTTGAACAAATTTTTTTTTGCAGTTACAAATAGCCTTATGCCTAAAACTTTGTTTAATAATAGGTACGAAAAAATATATAATTTTTTTAAATATGTAAAATGGTAACCAACCTTGAACGGAAGAAGGAATGACTTTGGTAGAAGAGTTTTCCTGACTATGAAATGAATAACATCAAAGCAGAAACGAATTGCATAATTTCACAGCAACAGTTGTATGGAAATGTATGTCGGCGACTGTCAGCAAAGTTACCGGATAAATAGTTTTAAACAAAAGTCAATTAGAAGAGATTACAAAGATAAATATCCTTTTTTTTCCCACGCGAATAACGTCAAAATTTCCATTTTTATTATATTAATAATTTATTAGCCATGCAGATAAGACCGCCGTTGCACCCTAACACTATGTACTTTTGTCTTTGGTTTTCTTTGCATTGCAATAACGTGATTCTATCTATCTATCTTTTTTGACCTACGTTTAGAATAGAACTTACCATTATTAATTTGGAATGTATTGCTATTAATGAAACCAGGCATGACATTTTGTTCGAAGTCGAGCATATCAAACGTGTCCTGTTCCGTGGAGCTGTTTGAGTCACTGGTGTCCTGGATGATGACATCTTGAACGTTGCCGGGGCTCATTGGATCCAGGACTGTTGTCGGCACATCCTCGTCGCATGAGTTTTGGATAAGGAACGGAGACAGTTGTTGCTCGAAATCGCTGCAACAAAGAAACGTCACATTGTACCTACAGACCATTTCGGAGCTAACTCCTTTCGCGCAAATCCATCTATAAATGTCGGAGTTACGCCCGGGCCTACATTAAAAAGACATCAAAAAAATTTATAGCCTCCACGTTTTTGACGGACGTCGGTTAAAAATGCTTCTTTCTGTAATGCCACATCCCATTGCAAACGAGGCATAGCGATCGATCGCAGCGACACAAATCGTATGTCTGTGGGACGGCAGTTACGAAGCTCTCAATAAGTTCAAAGTTTATGTAAAACGTAAGCTTATAGAAAAATCCTATAATAATATTAAGAATTACATGTATGATAAATAAGCTTGGGTATGAATTGCATCAAATGCCTAACTTCATAGCTAAACATTAACTCGACTGTGATGGTGTTAAATGTATGAACGCTTCATAAGTGCCTGTGATAAGGTCTACATGAATAAAACATTTTTGAATTTGATGGATCGCTACGACGGATTGCCAGAGAAGTAATAATTTAATTTAATTGTTGCCAATAATATCATCCACTTTAATAACTAGTGGAACAATACTGTGTCTTTACGCAGGACTCGTTTTTTTACTTAATATAATCAATAACTATAAATAATATGGAGTTATTTATATTTAATTAGTAAACGAAATAAAATTACCAGTGAAGCGGCTTACTTCAGCAAACTTTTGCATAAATCGACTATTTTAGACAAAATTAGCAACGCATTTTGTGATTGCATTTCAATGTAAATTGCATTTTTCACTTTTCATAACAACTTGCAGAACTTGTTACCTACGAAGAGTTGTTACACTTACATAAAAGTAAAAATGTCAATAAATGTTATTTGTTAAAATTTTAACACATGTTTACTTTTAATTTGTTTATTTAATAAATTTATTAATGAATGAGGTTTAAAAATACTAACCGTTTAAGAGTTTAAAGTATTTCATACCATGTAGAAGGTACATACCTACTATTATTGGTCGACAATACTAACAATAAAACAGGCTAAAAGAGTGATCATTAAAATCGCAAGACACGACCAAGTAAAAAAAACTGATATACGTATACTATTTCCAGTGCCTATTGCAACTATCTGAAATAGAGTTTTTACGTTCACATGTACACTCACATGTATGTGTACAATCTTCACATGTATACAACTAAATAAATAATACCAATAATAACGGTATCGCCAAGGGAAGGAGAGAATTGATATAAAGGAGAGGCATGTGCTACTTTTTGTTCTGAAAATCCAGACAAAATGTGGGGTGCAAAAGTGTATCAAATTTGAGGATATTGCAATTTTTATAAAAGGATAAATCAACACACTAAAGTGTTGTTATAGAAGTCAGAGGATTGTAAAAAAATATCATTTAAAGTTACAAACATAAAGATCGTCAATTACATTTACAGTTTTAACTAAATCGATTACCTCTGCTAGCTTTTGTTTTAAACAATGTTGTCTATAGGGTTTACAATTTAACATATTTATTATTGTATATGCGGATGAAGTAGCAGAAAACCTAGTTTATAAGATTTTACGTATTATGTTGTTAAGAATTGGGTTGAACCTTCCATTAACATAAAGGTCGTTTGGTTGATAATGTTAAAGTTTTCTCTAATTAAAGGTTACATCACTCCAGTCCCATAATGCGTGGTTGTGATTATGGGTGCCCTTTCCATCGGTTAAGTCTCCGCATAGTAACAAAACAGGCTTCTTCCATCAAGGCTAGTTAGCGACTGGCCGTGGAAACAAGGTAGCCATCGCAGTGAAAATACTTTTCTCCATTTTTTTTTTTACCTACTAGTTTAAGAATGACAACTTTTAGGGCCTGTTTGACCACTTCTGACAAGTTTCGGGTAGCCAAACGTAAGTTTTGATACTAAAAGTAAGAATTAAATCAAGTAACAAAGACGAAATTTGTGAATATCCGGCACTTAAGGTGGTGAAACAAGTTCTTAATAACTTTAATAGATAGTTTTGAGGGTTTATTTTCTGAAAGACATAATATTTTTTATTTAGACGAGACGAGATTTGTCCTTCATACATTCAATGGTGCACTGTCAACCCAATGTTTTTTTTAAATACATGTCGAATGAGGCTTTTTTATTATCTTTCTGCATGCTGCTTATACAGCCAATCCTTAATCAAGCAGAAAAAAAAAAGCAATAATTTATAATTGACTAGAAGAAGAGTAAGACTTAAAAAAATATTTGAGTACCGCGGAATAACTGAAATTTTACTCTCACACAGCAACCATGTACTAATCCGAAAGTGATTTTTATAAAACAGAACTAATGTTAGTTCAGTTACTTGATAAAGCGAAGGCTTGGCATTTATTCGAAGATGAAAAATAAAAAAATTAAAACTTGTCCAAAACATGTTCTAAAACGTGTCTAAAACAAATGTTAATCGGGCTCGATGAAGTATAATACACCCGGCGTTATATCACCCGTATAATGCTCTTATAATACCGGTATAAGGCTGATGTTCAACATGTAAATTTTATATATTTTATAAACCTGTCCACGGCAAGATAAAATGCCGTCCCCGGGAAGTGGTATCCACTTTTACTTTTTATTTTTTTCGAACGAATTATGAGAAGGTGCTTACGTACATTTATGGCGCCAAGGAAGTAGGTATTATTGTAGTTTGTAATGTACAATTGAAGCCAAGTTTCAGATACACTTGCAATTTCGTCTACTTCATTTTGTTGAATTCATTTATACACATTGTTTATTAAGATGCTGATTTATGCTAAATGCAACCTCATTTTAAAAGATTAATACAATATTAATAATAATCTACGTTGTTCTTCACAGCGAAAAAAAGATATGTATAATTTGACCACATACGTGTACATTTTTGTCTTCTTTTTAAGATTAAATAAAATTTTATCATTAAAAAAAGTTACCTCAAACTAAAATACTAGGTAAGAATACTAAGTTATGTGATAAAACAAAAATACTATTTAAGTAGACATTACTGATTATTTTATTTATTTTAATAAGTTTTTAATTACTATTGTTACATATTGATATTTGCACCAAGTCTAGGAAAAAAAAATTTTATAAAATTAAAATTTTACTAAACTCGACGACTCCTAAAAATTATCAAAAATTGCATTAGAAAAAATTGTGATACTTTTTTTTTCATGAGCGTTTTTCCAGTATTCCTTGCAAACCCCTTTCCAGCCAGCCTTGTATAGGCGAAACATTTACGCCGTAATATGCCTAGATGGTAAAGGTGAAGTTAGGGCAATCGATAAGAACTATGCGCTTACGGCGATACAATGTACTAAATTGTATTAGTATATCTTTCCTACACGTGGTGACCTCGATATGATAAGATATTGCAATATCAGGTTAGGCGGCGATACGGCCTTGTGCCGTGAGAACACCAAGAGATCATAAGTTCGAACGCGCTGCAAATGCATATTCCATTTTCAGTGTATGTCCGCGTGACCTATAGATATTATACTAGCAATGTCCACGTGTACCAACTGTTTGATCTATTGATCTATTTTAGTTGATCAACATAGTATAGGTACGTAGTAAGTACAGAAGTCAATGTTAACTTGCACGTCATTCTAAGGCGTTCAAAAAAAAACGAAAATCTAACGCGAAAATCCGCACGTCTAGAATAGGCATAAGCCAAAATATTAATTCGCATATTGTATGTATTATGTACAAGGGATAAAATTCATTTGTCTACCTGCCAACGTACAGTAACAGGGAAAAGGTGAAGTTTACCGTTCGATTTGGATAATATTATTTCACCTGTCCACCAATTCTCTGATGAACTGAATATTTATAACATGCCCATCTCTAGTTTGCTGTAAAGTAATAGGGTTATTTATGTTCGTTAAAGCTTTGCCGTTAAAAAAACGTATAGCTAATACATAACTGTTGTATTCCTTCGACGTTTAACGGTGCCTCGTGATGCCCATTTGGTATTCCCCTGACGAAGTGTTAAACTTAAAGGAAATGGCTTGCAAGCTGCAGCATGCTTCGTAATATTGTTTAGCTACACTCGTTACTACAAATCCTCATAATATTTTTAAAAGTGTGATTAAGAATTCAAATTAAAATTTCATTTATTTTAAGTAGGTCATCTTATAATAACTTGTATTATATTTATTTAGATAAATATTTAATATGCAAAATCAAGGTATTGTTTTCTAAACAAATTATTATTTTTCTAAGGAACAATCCTAGGATTCAAGGTTGTTTTAATATTTATTTTTCAGTCACATCATTTTTGTACAATAGCTAGCACATTTGCAATTTCCTATTAAGAACTCAAAGGACTAGAAACCCACTGATCTGATGCCATAATTTAAGTTGTATAATTTAAAAAGTTCTGTAAAAAGACCTGCGAACTCCTATCTATAAGTAAAGGTAAAAATAATGTGAGATAAAGATAAAGCAAGTAGTATTGTTAAATTCTTATCAAATCAAATATTCTTACTGTCTGGGGAATTTCATGTAGATAAAATTTGCCTCTTCCATAACAATATTTTAATTTGCAGTTACAATGATATTATTTACGATCTATAAGCTTTTTTAGAAAACAAACCTCATTAAAAGGTAAGGATGGCCAAAGGATGTACCGATATTCATCGTACTAGTAACCATCGTGATTAACCACTCATTCGATCAATAAAAGGACCTTAGATTCGGTATGTCAAGCCCCCTTAGATTTTGAATGAGACAAGTAAAACCCTCAGATCTGTGCGAGACATGTCATTTTGTATACTACATGTTTGTCAAAAAACACGAGGTTGTGGTATTCAACCAGCCAAACCGGCCCAGGTGTGTAGCTACATTGCATCACTTACAATTCTGCCTGGTCGCTTGATAATCCACTGTCTGAACATGAACTGCTTAGGCCTTCCGGTTGTGATACATTGTCAGTAGGTATATTGAAGTCTGGCAATGATTCCTCCAGAAAGTTCAATGACCCCTGGTCCAAAGAAAATATATTTTCCAGGAGGTCATCGGGAGCCTGCCAGGAATCTGACTGCAACAATGGAAAAATAGAATAAAGTTAGTTTTTGTTGTTTTAATCAAACAGCTATATTTCTTATACTTACAACTAATATTATAAATGTGAAAGCATGTTTTTTTGTTTGTTTGTCCTTCATTTATGACCTAACTAAGCAACCATTCACTTGGTTTTTGGTATATTTAGTTCAAAAGATGGAGAGTAACATAACCTACTTTTTTTTTCCAACCAAACTAACGATTAATGGTTAGGTGACATTTTTAAAAAACTGTTTTTTCCGCCTTTCAACAAAAGCAACAGGCAGACAGATACATAAAAGACTAACTGTTTTGTTGGTCTATTGATAAACATATTGACTATGGATCATATGCATGTTATAAAAGTGTTGGGTTTAAATATTCTTAAAGTTTGAATCCAACCCATAGACATAATAATTGGGCTGATAGGATTTAGTTATTCAAAAAAATTTTAAACACATTTTATTTGTTTGACAGGACAAGCATACAGGTAGAAACACAAATATTTTAAACGAATTTTGGATATGCTGGTGTTCAAATATTGAATGAATTAATATATATACTGTTATTGCACATCACAAAATGGACATAAAAAAATGAAAAGTATAATTAAACAACGTTTACAATTTGACAGCCTTATCATAGCGATTTCTTCCAGGCAACCAATGGCCAAGAAAACAAATACAGAAAATAGTTTAGTGGTGCACATATACCCATAAAAGAAATATGTCTAATTCATTGTTTCTAAATGAATAATGACCAACACTTAGTACATATTAAATGTAACAATATAAGCCAACGCTCATATTCTTATGTAATTTTATGAATGGCTGGCTTGCTTTGCAGCTCATATTCTTATGTAATTTTATGAATGGCTTGCTTTGCAAATGGACCATTCTCACTCTTTTTCCATGGTATGACTACTCTCATTTATTGTAAATATTTATATAATATTCTTAAAACAAAAGTAGTAAGAGTTGCAATCATAAATACATCACTAAACAGCACATAACATAAAAATAAAAATACTACTAAAATTAAGTAACTAATTAGCTAATAACTAGATAATTACGCTATTTGTAATTAGTAAATAATTAAATACCACCAATATAGTACTTAAAGGAACTTTTAATATTGCTTACATTTACATAACCTGTTTGATATTAAAATTAACTAATTACAGATTAAATAATGAATGTTTCCTGAAGTATGTAGTTAACTAATTATACTTTCTACTAAGAGCCCCTAATTAATTAAGTAGAAAAAAAGAAAGAGTACAGGTGTTTTTGGTTCATATTTATGTAATAACATCTACCATAAATTATATATATTTGCTGGTTAATTTAATTTTATTTTTTAGTAAGATATAGGCATAAGTGCTTCATATTTCTTGACAGAGACTATCATTCCATAAAAAGTCTTTAAATGCATGATTCATTCACTTCAGTATATTATATTCACTACTGAGTGAAACTTTATATCCTTTTATATCTGTAAAAATATAAATATATTATTCCAGTATCTTATTGCATTGAAAATTGAGATCAGTTTCGGATAATGTA
This sequence comes from Pararge aegeria, assembly GCF_905163445.1. Taxonomy (NCBI): domain Eukaryota; kingdom Metazoa; phylum Arthropoda; class Insecta; order Lepidoptera; family Nymphalidae; genus Pararge; species Pararge aegeria. The sequence goes on along the minus strand of NC_053199.1, from coordinate 10,623,242 downwards.
GCCACCTTTTACTTTTTGTCACAGAGCATACTTTCATTTTAAACTTTTACTTTGAGTGGAAGAGAAAGGAGATGTGCATTATATGATTATAATATGCATTCATAATAATTAAGAGTTGCTCCCAATTATTTGCTAAAACCATGAGATAATGTATATCTTATCAGTTATCAAATAAGAATAGACATTATCAACATTACGCTTGGTGGTACATTTCATATTCACTTTAGAACAAATATCATTTGAAAATATTTATTATCTGTGGTATAAACCACATCAGAATAGCTCTGTGCAACAGGTTTATACAAATTACAGGAGAGCATTTATTGAGCAATTTGTTTAATTAATTTTAATAATCTCAATAAATCGCTTGCACTTTTTAAAAAATGTCAACTGATTGATTGTAAGAGATCTTATTTCTCAAAGAGGTGACAAACCATTGGTTAGGACTTCAACTTTACTTTTGCTCCCAATTACCTATAACTTTCCAGAGTTATGTATGTTCTGAGTTATTGAATATCACTGGCTTTAAAGGTGAAGCAAATCATTGTGTAGAAACCCGAATGCCTGATAGTTATCTACAACATTCCCAAAGGCATGTAAAGTTTACCGATACACACATGGCCAGAGTTGTGGACTTCAGCAATATCTCATCTTATTCAGAGAGGAGCCATACAATTTATAGAGATGATTCAATCAAGGTCTTACAAACCATTAAGATATGCTGCAGGCAAGTAAATGCAATAATGCATTGCTCACCATATGATTTTAAATGTAAAATTTTAGTACAATATCAATTTAAGACAACTTATAAAACTATTACTTTAATGATCTAACAAATATAGAGGGATGAGTTCTGTGATGACATCCTGATTTTAAATTAGGATTAATGGACCATGAGATATTGCTTCTATGCATGCTAACTATTTTCATTATAAACCTAAAATATATGAATAGTACATGTTTAAATGCTACACAGATAAAAACATATAATATTTTAGTAGTGTTCATATATTATGCTACCCTTTAATATTTTTAATTACATTTCCCTAGGGTTGTCTGGAAAAGATTACTTCAGCAATAAGATCAGCTTTGAGTCCCAATATTTCTTTAGATTTTAAAATTGTTGTTTGTGTTATTTCATTTTTGTGTATTAAGTAATTAAGTACAACTGTACAATTTTAATTCAAATATTAAATCAAAAAAGAGTACTGATTTCAACATAAAATTCCAATGTTAATCTTATAAGAGAATATTATACCGGAAAGAGATAATGCATCTTTATATTATTTCACATTTATTAAACTTTTAAATTAGATGTTTGGAAATTACCTCAAATAATGACATCAAGTCTAGTTTTTTATCCATCTTTGCATAGGGTTTTTAACACATTACAACTTATTATTCACCACAAAGTCCAACCAAAACAGCTCACTTCACTAAATTATTAAACGCTTGAAAGGTCAAGTTCTGAGACAAAAGCAATTTATTCACAGGCTATTATTCAAGAGGCATATGGAAGAAATTGACCGCATGGTGCTACTGCTATCGTGGCACTATCGATGTTTACGTAAAATACGCCGGGGTCGTGATACGCACGCCGCCGAGTCGCACTGACTGAGGTAAATAACCAAGACCTAATACATAGGGTAAACCCGCAATGTTATTATACTAATTAGATAAGGAAACACCCGGGACCGACTGGTATTGGTAGATAGTTAGTTAAGGAGCCACGGCCGAAAACTAAATGAATGTCTTGTCTAGTCAGGTAACGGTAAAAGTCGGAGCGTAACCCACGAAAGCTGTAGAACAAGGTGCAATCGTAATTCGTGACTTCATTGCTTCACCGGGCGTCTACTAAATCGCTCGCTTGTACCCTTCACAATAACGTTCCATTTATTTGTCACACAATTGGCCTTTGATCCAACAATAGCCGCGTCGTGATAAGCTATCAATTATGTGATTACGAAACTTAAAAAGATACAAACCAGTATATTTTGGGGCGGGAAGCTGTCCATTTTGTCTATTTTTGAATTACAGTCGAAGCCCTGATCGTTTATTGACAGGTATTCTAAGAATGTATTCATTTCATCATTAATACCAGTCATGATTCTTTATCTATAATAGTCCACACAAAATACATTATGATTTCTGTAAGCACTTTCACTTTTTTTCTTGTCTAAAAAACATTGTTTATTACAGTATAAATGTAAATTTATTTCTTAAACATTATAAGCATTTCCAGCGTACAAAATAAATACATTTCAACATGACATTTCTACAACGCTTCCAACGTGGAATTAATGACGTCATGAAAGTACTTCAAAGAACACTTTTCGTGAGCTCATTGGTGGAAATTAGGTTGACATTGACGTTTAATATGATAAAGCAGCACAATTCAATCACGCCATCTACTGGCGATTTATTTAAACAAGGATTGCGTTTAGTTCACGCAAATGCACCTGTATATAAATGTACATGCATTGTATACCTTTTGCAACTGAAAAGATGGTGCATAAGTGAGAAGATTGTCGTTAACCAAAAATAAATTGTTTGATTTATTACAATGTCTTGGTATACATTTTTTTCTGGCCAAATTAATAATAAATCTTTCTTTTAACTCAAATCGCTCTTCTAACCGTCGAGATCGAAATATATAAACCATATATTGACTGCGAAATAGACTTTGCGAAGACTACGAATAAGAAAGTTATTTCTTGTTTACTGCATTGTTGTAAACATGTAAACCAATTCGAAATAAAAAAAAAATTAACCAAATCTAAAGTTGACCCCGAATAAAATATCGATCGAGATTCGAGATGTGTAAGGTAACAGGCTACACCGGGCTGTATACTAAGTGACAAATTTCATATTTAGTAGGTACCTACTATAGACATTTGCAATCACTTACCACTGCACCCACTAGAAAAACAATTAATTATATCTATCTCATTTTATTCATCATATACGTATTTCCACTATTTTATAAGATTTTATTTTGAGTTAAAATTTCAGAGTTCTTTTGTCGTCATGTAAAAACTATTCCGTACAAATTTGCTATACGTTCATCATCAGGAGCAAGTGTTAGGACAGCAATAATAGTAATTAATCGCTCCCAGACCGCAGTTACCAAATCAGCGCTAGGAGAAATCAAGCGTGAAAGATTGGACATTCAAAAGTGGGTCAGTGAACAGACTGAATATCGAATGTTACTGTCTGAATTTGAACCTCTTTTATATAAGTGTTAGACATATGCTGATATTTTCACGGCGCGGCGTAAACTTTTTAATTTTTTTTTTTAACTTAATATCTCAACAAATGATTACCTTCTGTAAAAATAACAAAAGATAATGAGACGCTAATTGAATAAATATAAATAAAATACTAACCTACAAAACCATCACCAACCAACGAGAGTCACAGGTGCTTATTTTGCAGAATTAATTTCATAGTTCTACTAGGGGTATAACTGTACATTATATGTTATCATTGTCATAAGATATCCACCCCCTACTGGGGCGTACCGCCAACGCTGGCCAAGTGCGAATTGGTAGACTTCACATGCCTTTGAAAACTTTTATGGTGTATTCTCAGGCATGCACGTTATCCTAAGATGTTTGAAAGCATTGTCGGTAGCTCTGGTTCTTTTTTTTTACTGATGGCGTAATGTCTGATAATAATTGCTTTATCATATTTTTAATGAAACGCGTGAAAAATAATAATCCTGTAAACCACTCTGAGGAATATGATGTATTTTCAGGACCAAAAAACCATCATGTTACTCTCCGTCCTTTCAACTAGCCCTATGCTAAAAACCAGGCCGATCAGTTTCTTGGTTAGGGCGTAAGGAAAGGACAAAGAAACAGAAAAACTTTTGCTTTTATAATAATAATAAATAATACGACAATACACACATTGCTATCTTGCCCCCAAAGAATGCGTAGCTTGTGTTATGGGTAAGATGTTAGACGACTGATAAATATTTTTAAGAATAATATACTTAATACGATACGATAAGCACTTAGATACAAAAAAACATTCATGTTCACAAACATTTTCAAGTTCTCGGGAATTCTTCAGGGAATCGAACCTACAGCTTTAATAGAAATTTAGGATTATGTGAGAAAGAAGTTACATAATCCATTAGACTCAGAAAGCAGGGTCGCTGCCCACTGTGCCAATCGGCCGTCAAATCTCAGATAATATTAGTATGATCTCTACTTCACTTTTACGTTTCCGTCGACCTACCTGGCGCAGTGTCGAGTGCTGTGGTCTGTTAAGTAGGATGTCCCGGAGAATCAAATATAACTGTTAATATTACTTTCAAGCCCTGCTACCGCCATAGACTGCACAGTCACCGCCACAGACTGTGCAGTCTATGGCGGTAGCGGGGCTCTTAGGGGCAATAACGAATAAGGCAAACGAATAAAAAAAAAAATAATTTCCCGCCGCATATTAGGGCTCGAAGAAACAGCATAGCAGCTACGAAATCTTAAAAAATCAAACACAAGCACTCAATCCAACCTCAATAACTTATTCCGTTCTCGTTTCGAAACGTAATACATTTTATGAATTTCCTCCGCCATTTTTATACGAGCCCTGTTTAGAATAATTTTAAGTCCGTGAGAAATCCGGGATCCTATCGTCCCAAAGAGGTTATAAATTTCTTTGGAAAATACGAGAAAGACTATTTATAGCTGTTTCGCGTATGCAGTGTCTTTTAATATGTTAACTATTGTCATAATTATTCATAAAAAACACAGTCATTTCAAGTAGTTTACCTACGTCTCAAGTTGATGGACACTTATCATCAGGTGGGCCATTTGCTACACCCAAAAAAAAAGGTGGACCATTTGCTGTAAAAAAAATGAAGACTATAATTATACAATAAGTATTATAGGATTTGTTTGTTTATTCATCCGCCTCTCCCACTATTGGGCAGAGGCCTCGTCATAGGAGAGATGTTTGGATCATAGACCCACCACGCGGCTCCGATGCTGGCTAGTGAGCTTTAACGACTATCATCAAAAGTAAATGATAATAGCCGGGACCGACGGCATTACGTGCTCCCCGAGGCAAGGAGGCTGTAACAGCCAAGTTCCTTATTCTTTAATAGAAAGTACGCAATACCTTATATAATTTGGCCCGACCCGGTATTAAAGTGTTTACTACTAGAATAACGAGGCGGTTTGTTTATTAATCACGGTTAATCTAAGGAAATAGTTAATTGTAAAATTTGAAAAAAAAACGGACAGCTTTATTTTTATGCAGTGTTACGAGCAACTATGGAACCCTACAATACGCGTGGCCCGACACGCACATGACCGGATAAAATTAACATTCAACGTAAGGTAGATACGTAACGAGTGTACAGCCGTAACGAACGGAAAGCTGATGAGTTAGTAAAACATACAATATAATAAAATTAACAATTTAGTATACATAGTAAGTACTTAACGTATATATAATCTGCTAGCTGTTGCCCGCGACTTCGTCTGCGTTTGATTTTGTTTTTTGATGTGGCATTCAATTGGCATTCAGGTATTCAGTATCGCTAAGCCTTAAATGAGGGGTTTGCTGCTGTCCGCTGAGGAGTTCTGTCCTCTATCTCCAACTACATTCATCAGATCTGCTCAAAGTTTTGGCAAAATTAAACACATATTATAACATCTATAGTACAAAAATAATTATTTAAATCAGTTATAATTGGTCGAAGTTATAGTGTAAAGTCATTAACCACTTTCATGCCCTCTCCCAAAGGAACCGAGCTTAATGTCGGTATAAAAAGTATCCTATATTACTTCTAACACTTCCAAGAATATGTGTACAAAGTTTCATGAGGATCGGTTAAGTAGTAGCGTAACAAACAAACTTACATTGACATTTATAATATTAGTAGGGATAGGGATAGGGATAGGGATTGGCAATGAAAGATATGAAAACAGTTTCCCTGACCGACTTCGGCCACAGTGCCCAATATCAAGAGAGATTTTCGGACTACGCGGCAGATATAATAGTGCACAAGTGTATATTGTGTAAGTGTATAAACACAGATGCACTGTCTATTCCCTCAACCTCATAGTCCCATCGGATTATGAGGTTGAAGGAATGATGGGAGTGAAGGATGGGATAGAAATTAGGCGAATGACCGACATCTTTACTTGCTTTCCGAGACAGTGGGGGTGAGTTACCGCTAATTCCCAAACTCTGGGCTAAGAATTTCTTGATTTAAAAACCCTAATATTTTTCTCTGGATGACCCGGGTATCAAACCCAGTACCTCGTCATGTACAGTCGAACATGCTAACCACAAGATCATTGAGGCAGTAGTGTAGCTTTAAGTATACTCCATTATTATTTATTTTTAACTTGTCTTATAGTGGAATAGTATATTATACAACACGTTTGGTAAATTTGATTTTGCAGTAAGGCGCGTGAGCTGTAACCAGAGCGACGAACAACCATCGTATCGTATCGTATCGTACGCTGCATATAGCCTGTGTTAAAAATATATATATAGAGAATATTTTCGTATTCAAAACTACTCGTATGTCCAGCAGTGGTCGCCTATGGTTTACATGATGATGACGATGCTTTAAGTAGTGGTGAAATACGAAAGTGCCAAGTGTGAGATCTACCTACGTACGCTATCGATCGAATAAGATCGCATGAATTTGACTACGATTTATATAGTTTCGAAGTAAGGGAGGCAGATGCGACGTAGAACTTTGAATAGGTATATAATATGATTTCATACTTAAATTGCAAAGTGTAAAGAACTAAGACTATTTGATGAAACATTCATCAACTTCCGGGATTACAAGTAATCAGTGAGCGATAACATAACATTGTAAAGAAATTAATATGAAGGTAGGCCTCTAAAAATTATTTTCGATTCAACTGATAATAATATAGCATTGTTCTTGGAAACTCATTTGTTTAATTAATGATAATAACCGGATCAGCAACGGCTTAAGGTGCCCTCAAAAGCTCCGAGGAACGTTGGTTGAACGGAAAGGCAAAGCAGGTAAAGTACACCCACGTCTCCGTAAGGTTTTTAATAATTAAATGACTTTCAATTATTTAATAACATGCCACAAGGAATATCATCTTAGTTACGGCCTGAACCCTCATTCTGAGAGTAGTACCGTGCTGTATACTGGGCCGGCAATAGGATGATTATGATGATGAGATCTTATACATTTGTATCTACTTCGGTACCAAATTGTTTTAATTATAAACTTGAAAGCAGTATATATAAATTTAAAATATAAATTTCCGCTCATTTCGATACACGAAATCTGAAATCTCTAGAAACTAAGGCTGAGGAATGGTAAGGCAAAGGTTGCTAACTATACAGCCAAAGAATTCCATGTTGTAGGTACAATGAACATTTTAATTTGGGTAACTCCGAGAAAAGCAGGAGGATTTGTACGGTGTTATTAATAATTTCTTTAATCTTTATCGAAACAGATCTTCAGCAATGTACTTACTCTCTGCACGTTTCGCTCCGACACCGAAGCAACCTCAGGAGATGTTGACTTAGCAATTGAAGTTATAAGAGGGTTTTTTTTTTTTTTACCAAAAAACACGTACACGCGTAAGTAGTTATACCTCTTCGGTGTAACAAGATGAAAATCTTTTCAAAAATTTTATCTTTCGCCGTATTCTACTTTTGCAGGAAAAACGACAGTAACAATAGAAAAAAGGTATTTCATACATTAAAAGTTTTATTATATTATATTATTATAACACCTAGTTAAATAAAGTTTATTTAAATATTACAAAAAAAATATTTCTACATAATAAAAGAAATGGACATAATAAACATAATTAAATTTGAAAAAAGACTCATTATCGGAACACCAAGTTACAATTTAATCAATTATATCATCGGAATGAGCCCGCAGACGTTGACAATTCAAAGTGTACGCTGTCAAACCTTATAGCTAACTTCAGGGTGTCGGTTTTTTGTGACGGTGTGCGCGCGCATCGTAAAAATTAACTCTCATCATTTTTCCCCAACGCGCCAAAAGAAGTATAACTTCAAAAACTACTATGTTGTTTGTATACGTACCGTTCGCTTTTATATAAAAGCAAAGAACCGACAGAAATATTTTGAAGATAACATGTATTTCTTGCTTTTTTGTTTTTATAGTAATTTATTATTCTGATCGTTTATTAAATCTGAGAGCTCCCAGGAATGCAGGTTTCCTCACTATGTTTTCCTTCACCTTTACAGCAAGCGAAATTTAATTGCCTGGAACGCACATAACATTAAAAAAGTTAGAGGTAGGTACGTGCTGGGGTTCGAACTCAGCCCCACCCAAAGGGGAAGCGGAAATACTAACCACTAGGCTATCACAGGTTCATTCAACCCATTATATCAATATTTATTTCCCATTTATTTCGTCTCTCATTATCGATGGTCAGGGAACAAGAGAGAGGTCTGAGGAGCCTCCTCGCTCCTCTAATCGCTATTGGTTTAACATGTTTATGTGTTTTTCTTTCTTTTTTCACGTCCTTTTTACAATCCTTTGTATGTTTATAAATGTGTTTGTGATTAATTAAGCATTTTATTATTATATATATTATTTATTGATTTTCCTTTTTTTTTACTCTTAACAAGTTAAGCTAAGTTATATTTATAAAAACAGCACTATTAAAATTTTATAAAAAAAAAGACCATCCACTTTTCCGATTGCAGGGCTTTTGCTTGCCCAAGCAACCGGCGGTCAGGGCTCCAGGGTGAGGAACCTGCTCACAATACTCGCCGTTTCGAGGACTTCTGCCTTCTATTCAGACCCTTGATCCAACAACCAAGCGAAAGCTTCTTAAGATGTTGGTCGAAGCTTTTCGCGAGAAGAACATTGACTGAAACGTCTATCCGAACAATAACGGTCGACTCAACACTACTATTATTATTATATAACTGCCATATGCTCCGAAAGGAAGCCGCGTGTGGCGTACATCCACAAGAGGGTTTGGCAAGGCAAAGGTACTGTTTGTTATCTTTGGTAGAAAATAGCTTTTTCGTACTCGATGTAGTACCAACGTCGAACAGATGTTATTCTTGGTGTCGATATTTTAGTATGGATTCGGAAGGACGAATAGCACACAATGAACCGAACACATCGCGAGATGAAAAATAGTGTCTATATTACTTTCATTTATCCCGACATATTTTTCATTAAATTTTTTCTTTAACTTGGCTTTATTATTTATTATAATACCATAAAATAAAAAATAAAAATATTTTATTCGACAAACAAGTACTCATATAAAAAGCAAAATTTACAAAAAAAGAAGCATAAATGTAAAATTCCAAATTCTCCTGCCGGTGTACCGACACTATGAAATTGAACAGACTATATATACGTATGTATGATAGCCTGTTAAGGATACCACATCGTGTTAAGGACTACTAGTTAGTTACTAGAAACGAGAAAGTAGTAGAGTAGTAAGTAGAAAGTTAGACATGAAGAAAGAAGTAGAATACAAAGGTGGCCTTATCGCTTGGTAATGCAATACTTGCAACGATCTTGAAGAATTTATTCACAAAGTTGATATATTATATAACTTGCATTGAAGATAGGCATATATATACTTTTTAACGAAAACAACGGGATGTTATAAGTTTGACGTGTCTGTGTATGTCAGTGTGGGTGTTTTTGCGTATGTACAGGCAGGCACACATACACACAGACACTTACACACACAGTGTATGTGTCTGTGTGTATGTGTGGCTGCGTGTATGTCTGTTGCATCGAAGCTGTCGATTATATGAACCGATTTTGATTTTGTTTTCTTTTTTGTTTGAAAAGTGACGTGAGTGAGTCCTTAAAATCGGCCCAAGACGGCCGCCGCGAAATTGGCAGTTTACATATTTTTTCACAACTAATAGAATATACAACATGAAAAATCTCAAATACAAGATGGCCGCCACAACAAAATGACGAATTACATTTTTCACACCTCCACTCCCTCAAGATGGGTATCAAATGAAAGGCCTGGACTAGTAGAATAATAAACACGATGTTACAAGTCAGGGATTTTAAATTTAAATTCTATATATTATTATTCCGGATAAGTCCCAGGATAACGTTACCGGAGGATATAAAAATGTTATTTACGCACGAGAACCGATTTTGGCGAAATTATGTTAAGATTAGACATAGCTTGCTGCTTGTATCCTGGAGATAGATATGGTTTATATGTTCCGGGGAAACTAAATGTGAGTTTGTTTGTTACGCTTTCACGCCTTATCTATTCAACCGATCAACATGAAATTTTGCATACAATTTATCTCTCTCTTTCTTTAGTCGTGAGGGTCGTGATGACTGCTTTGGCGA